>NW_011888858.1:2965633-3001671 GCF_000151845.1 Pteropus vampyrus
TTGATTTGACTTGTGACAGTAAGTGATCAAATGCTCAAGACTAAATTAAGAAATGTCTTTTTCTACTCAGGTCTTTACTCCTTACACAATTCTTAAAATTCATTCCTACCACCGGCTCCAGGCAACCACTAATCTTTTTATCACTATAGATTTGCCTTTTCTGGACATTTCATATAAATGGAATTATAACAATATTTTGCATCTTTTGCATCTGGTTCATTTGATTTAGCATAATATGTCTGAAGTTCATCTATATTGTAGCAAATATCAGAACAGATGGTCCCCAACTTAACCATAGCTCAACTTACGATTTTTTTAACTTCACAAATGTGAAAGTGATGCTCATTGGACTAAAACCATATTTCAAATTTTGAATTTTGATCTTTTCTCAGGCCAGTGAGATGCAGTAAAATACTCTCTCATGATGCTGGGCAGTGGCAGTGAGCCGCAGCCCCCAGTCAGCCACACGATCACGAGAATAAACAACTAATACTCTACAGTATGCTGTAGCCAGTGTTTTTGGATATTGTCTTTTGTGGTTTTGCATCCCATCATGTCTACAGAACAGCCATTTGTGTCTCCTGCTTCTGGTAAGAAGAAAAGGAAGTCAATTACTTTCGAGATGAAACTCAAGATAGTTGCCTAATTGTAGGCTAATGTAAGTGTTCCAAGCATGTTTAAGGTAGGCTAGGCTAAGCTGTGATGTTCAGTAGTTTAGGTATATTAAATCCATTTTTGACTTAACGATATTTTTCAACTTAACGGTATTTTCAACTTATGATGGGTTTATCAGAATGTAAACCCATTGTAAGTCAAGGAGCATCTATAGTTCATTCTTTTTTATGACTGATAGCATTTCACAGTGGATGTACAACCTTTTGTTGATAACGGAAATTTGTATTGTTTCTACTTTTGGGCTATTGCAAATAATGCTTCTATGCACATTCATGTACAAGTTTTCATGAAGGGATATGAGTAATTCATTTTTGAAAGTAATGTCCTCGTTATGTTATTAAGGTTAATTTAGTATGTCTCATACTAAGTCAAATGCTAAAATATCTAGTTCGAGTCAGAGGGTAAGGATGTACAGTGAAAAATGAAAAATGTTATCCAAGAATAAGCTACATTGGATCATGTATACCATGGTGGTCCCATAAGATTATAATGGAGATGAAAAATTTGTATCATCTAGTGACATCGTAGCCATCATAACATCATAGCACAATGCCCACATGTTTGTGGTGACGCTGGTGTAAACAAATCTACGGTGCTGCCAATCATATAAAAGTATAGCACATACAATTATGTACAGTACATAATGCTTGATAATAATAAAAAGTGACTATGTTACTGGTTTATGCATTTACTATACTGTACTTTTTATCATTATTTTAGATTGTATCCTTTCTACTTATAAAAAAAGTTTGGGGTACAACTGTACACTTTGTTACCCTGGCAGCAGCCTCATACATCTCATGTTTCCTGTGTCTCTTGATTGCATCATTTTCTCTTGTGCTTGCTTTAATCTTGCATTGTTTTGTCCATCATGACCCCTAAATGTACAAAACCCACTGTGAATCTCACCAGTAAGAGGCCACATCTAGTTGATTAACCTGGAAACAAAATTAATAGTGATTAAGGACTATGATGGTGGAAATCAGTGATGGTTATTGCTTGCCAGTCAAGCATGTTCTATTCTACCATAGCTGTAATCTTGAGGAACAAAAACAAAGTGACAGAAGATGCTAAAGGATCTGCTTCATTGAATGCAATGAGACTAACAAGATGCAAGAAAGGCCTATAACAGACAAAGAGAAACATCTAATGACCTAGATTGAAAGCCAGACACAGCACCCGAAGATCATGGCCAAAGCAAAAAGTTTGATTGCCAATGTTGAATTAATAGCTGGATCCGGCTACAATGTTGAATTTACTGCTAGTTCTGGGTGGTTTAAACAATTCAAGACTTGCTATTCATTACATAATGTGAAAGTGAGTGGTGAGTGTGTGAGTGCTCATGTGAAGGTAGCTGAAGAATTTTTAGAAACTCTAGATAAGTTGATCATGGGGGAAAATTATTGCCAGAGCAAATATTCAATATGGATGAAGCCTCCTTATTCTGGAGATGGCTGAAAGGACTTCATCCATAAGGAGGCCCAGTCAATGCCATGTTTTAAGACTTTAAAGGACAGGATAATTGTCTTGTTTGGGGGCAATGTTGCAGGCCACAGATTGAAACTCTTCATGATCTGGAATAGTGAGTACTACAGGACCTTCAAGTGTATCAGTAAATACATAATGCCAGTGTACTACAGGAACAATAAGAAGTCATGGATGACCCAACTCTTCTTCCAAGATGTCCTCTTGAATTGCTATGCCAGCGAATTGGAGAAATACTGTTTGGAGAATAACATAGCTTTTAAGATTTTGTTTATTGTTGACAGTGTTCTTGGATATCTTTTATCAGTGATCTTTATCCTAATATCAAAGTGATATTTCTTCCTTCAAACACCACCTCTTTGATTCAACAACCAATGGATCAAGGAGTTATAACATTTTATTAGGCCTGCTACCTGAGAAGATCTTTATCCAGGCTACTGCTGCAACTGAGGAAGACACTGAGAAAACACTGATAGAATTCTGGAAAGATGACAACATCTCTGATTGCATCAGGAACCTTGTGTGGGTTTGGGCTGATAACACTAAAGAGTATATGAATGGCATCTGGAAAAAGACACTCATGAATTCAAAGGATTTGCCAATGATGAGGAAGTTGAAAAATCAACAAGGCTGTGGTTGAGATGGCAAACAATTTTAACCTGGGTGTAGATAAGGATAAAATTGAGGAGCTCTTAGAGCTGGTGCCTGAGGAATTGACTAATGAGAAATTGTTGGGACTCGAACAGGAACACATAACTAAAGAAGAGGCAAGAGAAAAAGAAACTGCAGGAGAAGAAAAAGAATAGGAACTCCCAAGAAAATTTGGAGTTAAAGGTTTAGCAGAAGCAAGTGTAGACCTCAATAAGCTCCTCAAAAAGTTGGAAAACATAGACTCCAACACTGAAAGGTTTTCATTAATAGAGAATGTTCATGATGCATTTTTTGCTTACAAGTAAATCTATGGTGAAACAAACAAACAAACAACCAAACAAACCAAGCAAACCATCGTAGGCATATCTTTGGAAAGAGTGACATATCCTCAAGAAGAACCTTAAGAGGGTTTTTCAGGATGTATTCCAGAAGCAGATATTGTTATTATAGGAGATAATAGCTCAATGCATGTTATTGCCCCTGACAACCTTCCAGTGGGACAAGATGTGGACATGGAAGACAGTGATAGTGATGATCCTGACCTTCTGCAGACCTAGGCTAATGTGTGTGTGTCTCAGTTTTTAACAAAAATATTTTAAATAGTAAAAAATTACAATGAAATTTTAAAAATAGAAGAAAAGCTTATAGAATAAGCTTATAGAGTAAGGTTATAAAGAAAATATTTTTGTAGAGCTGAAAAATGTGTTTGTGTTTTAAACTAAGTGTTATTACAAAAGAGTCAAAAAGTTTAAAGCCTAGTTAGAAAGCCTATAAAGTAAAAAAAGTTACAGTGAACTAAAGTTAGTTTATTATTGAATAAAGAAAAATATTTTAAAATAAAGTTAGGGTAGCCTAAATGTACAGTGTTTACAAAGTCTATAACAGTGTACAGTAATGTCTTAAGCCTTCATTTTCATTCACCACTCACTCACTGATTCACCTAGAGCAACTTCCAGTCCTGCAAGTTCCATTTATGGCAAGTGCCCTATACAAGTGTATCATTTTAAAAAATCTTTCATATCATATTTTTACTGTACCTTTTCTGTTTAGATACACAAATGTCTATGATTGTGTTACACTTGACTACAGTATTTAGTACAGTGATATGCTGTACAGGTTTGTAGCCTAGGAGCAATAGGCTATACCACACAGCCTAGGTGTGTAGTAGGCTGTACCACTGAGTTTTGTGTACGTGTGCTCTAGGATTTTTGCACAATGATGAAATCACCTAACAACACATTTCTCACAGTGAAGGGCTTAGTAGACGTATCCTCATTGTTAAGTGACTAATGACTGTATATATAAATATTTACTTTTAGAAGAAACACTATACAATTAACATGTGAGTATAACTTTTTTTTTAGGTGCTCCAATATTACTTCAAGGATTACAGCCTGAACAAGAACTACAGTTGTGGAATGAGGTAAAGAATTATCCTCATATGAATTAATGGAAACTTTACCCTTCTTTGAAATTATCATGGTGAAATGAAATAGTATAATTAAGCTTTTGTACAACTATGATTTTACTAGAATCCTGATATCATATAATTCAGAATTGTAATTTTTTAATAAATGAAAGAAGGAAAGATGAAAGGAAAAAATACAGTAAATGGTAAAGTAAGATGGCAAAAATAAGTCCTCATAATAGAGTAATTACAATAAATGTGAATGTGCTAAAATATGCCACTTAAAAGACAGAGATACTCAGACTGAATTTTTAAAAAAGATTTCAAATATATTGTCTATAACAGTCACACTTAAAACAGAAAACAAAAAAAGTCTAAGCATAAAAGGATAGAAAATGATGTACCAAGCAGATATGAATGGCAAGAAAATTGAAGTAGCAGTCTTCACATTTCATAAAATAGAATTCAAACATGGATGGACCTTGAGACAATCATGCTAAGCAAAATAAGCCAGACAGAAAAAGTTGAAAAACAGGTGATATCACTTGTATGTGGGATATAAACCTAAAAGCTACAAACAAACAGGACAAACAAACAGAGACTCATGGACATGGACAATAAACTAGTGGTTACCAGAGGATGGGGGGAGGCGGGAGGTAGATGTGGTAAAAGGGGTCAAATATGTGGTGACAGAAAGAAATCTAACTATGGGCAGTGAACACAATGCAATATATATATGCCTTACTGTTGAATCGTACACCTGAAACTTACTGGACTTTGTTAACCAATATCACCATAATAAAAAAAATAATAAAATTCAAATGAACAAACTATCATAAGAAAGAGGGATCTTATATGCTAATAAAACAAAAACAAGCAAAAAGATACAACCACCATTAATACATGTTAACAAAACAAACTTAAAATTTAACAGTTGACAGAACTTCAGGGAAAAATAGGTAAATGAACAGTTGTAGTTGGAAACTTTAATACATCTCTCTGTGAACTGACAGTTAAACAGATAATACATTAGTAGATATATCAAGGACCTAACCATACAATTAATAAACTTGAGCTATTAAAAATATTTTTTAAATCTTACATTTAATAGTATACACATTCTTTTTGAGTATAATTGGAACACCGAAAAAAAAAATGACCATGGGTTAGAACAAAAAGAAAGTTTCTATAAGTTAGAAAAGATCCATTGAAAGTGTTTTTCAATCATAATGCAATAAAATTAGAAATTAATAATGAAAATATAACTTGAATATCTCATCTATTTGTAAAATAAATAGCATTTCGGTAAATAACCTTGGGCTAAAAATAAAATTACAAAATACTTAGAACTGAGTGACATAAAAACATTATAAGTCAAAAATTGTAGACTAGAGCTAAAATAGTAGCTAAAGAGAAATTTTAGCTTCATGTATATTTATCAGGACGGGAGAAAATTGAAAAACAAGCTAAGCTTTCAACTAAAAAAATATGAGAAAAAAGAACAACAGGGAAAATCAAAGAAACTAGAAAGAAGTAAATAATAAAAATAGGGGCAGAAATAAATTTTATAAAGAGAAAGAAGAACAAATCAATAATTTAACAAAAACAAATGTTTGTTTTTTCAAATGTTAATAGGCACTGATTTTGAATTTCAGAGGGAAGATAAAGATAAACGAGATATAGATTGAAAAAAGGGGTAGACCACCAAGAAAAACAGAGATTTTAAAATGTTTTTAAAAGTATTATGGACAATCGACTGGCAATGGTTGCACAACTCTATAAATAGCAGTAAAAACCATTGAATTGTACACTTTAAATGGTTGAATCGTGTGGTATGTGAATTATATCTCAATAAAACTGTAACCAAAAACAAATTCTATGGACAGGTACATGGTTATAATATTGAAAAGTTAGATGCAATGAATAAATTCCTAGAAAAATATCTGATGCCCAAAAGATGCATAACACAATAAGCACTGAAGAAAATTGCTTTCCTTTTTTTTCCCTGCAAGGCCTCCAGTACTATGTTACACAGTAAATGTATCTGAAGCTTCTCCACAAAATATAAATTTGCTCTAGAATTTTTTTATATAATCTTTACCCAGTTAAGGACGTTCTCTTCTTTTTTCCTGTCTTCCTAAGAGTTTTGTTAATCCTAAATCAAATTTGAACTTAAACGCTTTATCTGCATCAATATTGAGATGAAAAATATGCCTTTTCTCCTTTAATCTATAATCATGATGGATTACATTAACAAATTTCTTGCTCTTACAGTATTAGAGCTTAGATGAGATTTGAGAAGATTTTGGGATATAATACCAATATACAAGAATCAGTAACATTTCTTTTCATTAGGAAAAAGTAACAAAAAAATAAAATTAAAAATATATTTTTCACAATGGCAACGAAAACTATAAATATTTAGGAATTGACCTAACCAAAAACACAATAACTTTATAGAGAAAAAAATTAAATTTTAATAAAGGAAATAGAATATGATACGACTATATGGAGAGACATTCTTTGCTCTTTGATGGAACAATTTATTTAATGTAATAAAAATGTAAATTATCCCCATATTAATCAATGTAAATTCCATAAAAATTAATGTAATCCCAGTCATAATTTTATTTAGTTTTTTGGTCAGAAACTTCACAAATATAAACTAAAATTGATATGGAAAAATATAGATCTACAAATAGCTGAGGAAATATTAAATATAAAGAGCGTAGAGTAAGAACTTTACCTACCAGGTATCAAGAAGTACTATAAAACTGTGATAATGAAAAACGTAATGGCTCAAGAACAAATGAATCAGTAGAACAGAGACTAGAGCTTGGAGAGTTTAGCAGACACTGTCAGTGCCCTGTCATATCCCTTTGGCATTCACCATTCCAGAGCACTCCAAATTTATTGTTTCGAACTGCATACCCTGTGACTCTACCTGCTTAGCCTGTGTTCAGGGCAAATTAGAAATGCCTGGGAGTAAATGCCCCCATTGATAGCAGTCCTCAGTTGGTGACCTAAGGGAGTTAGTATATAAATACCTTTGCTGCCTCTGCCCTCGGGAAAACTTTGAGTTCTACATTGGCTCCTAGAGTCCTCCAGACAAACTGACCCCAGTTACACTGTGTTAACCTTCTTGATAACATTCCCTTTATTGGATTCCTTTTCTTCCCTGTTTTACTTCTGTAACTCTTTTGCTAGTGCTTCTTGGGCCATCTCCCAAAGAAATCTACTTATATCCACATCCTTATTACAAGGTCTGTTTCTGGGAAACAGACCTTGTAATAAGGATGTCATACTCATACACACAAACTTATTTTACAATAAAAGTAATACTAAAATTCAGTGGGGAAAGGACAGATTGTTTAGCTAATGAGATTTGGGAAACTGGCTTGCTGTATGGAGAAAAATAAAACTTAACATCCTATACAAAGGTGGGCTCCAGATGGATAAAAGATAAGTATAAAAGGTGCAATTATAGAATTAATAGAAAATATTTTCTATCAGGAAAATATCTTTAGTAGGAGCAGGGAAAGACTTCTTAAATAAAACTTCAAATATAAATCATAAGACCAAAAACATGATGAATTGAATTACATTAAAAGTAAATATTTGTATCAAGAAAAAACTGCATGGAAAAAGGTACATAACAGCCTTTGAAAGAAGATATTAACAATGTCTAAAACTGATAAGGGATTAATTTTTAGAACACCTAAGAAACGCTATCAAATCAATTGGATAAAGATAGGAATCCAAAGTAAAAATAGTCAAAGGATAGAACAATTTAAAAGATGAAACCTAAAAGTCCAACAAGCAACAAGCATCTAAAGAGATGCTCGAACTAAGTAATAATGAAATAAAAATTAAGCAAAGTGTCACTTTCCACCCATTAGACTGGCAAAAAATTGAAATCTAAATAATGGTGAGTGTTAGCAAGGGTATGGGGTGTATGAACCCTCATGCTTTGCTGGTTAGTGTCAACTGTGGAGCCATCTGAAAAGCAATCTAGATATCCCCATGGTCTAGCATTCCCTCTCCTGGTTTTATAGCCCGAAGATACTGTCCTACGGATGCATAAGTAGAGGACAGATCTAGGAGGTAATGAAAGGAATCGCAGGAAACACAGTTGTACATGACTGGGGAGTGGGTAGGCAACATGTGGTGGGTGCACATTATAGAGTGCACTAGAGCAGTTAGCAACAACAGAGTAGATGCACCCAGTAATATGGATAGATCTCAAAGTATAGTGTCAATTGAAAAAGATAGGAAAATACTATACATGCACACCAAATAACAGAACAGAGTTTACAAGAACCTAAGCAAATGGGATCCACATCAAACACAATAGAAGAGTTGCCTGTGGGATGATGGACTGGGAGTAGTAAACGAAAATATAAAACGAATAAATAAAGTGAGTCCAGTAATGATAGTGAGCTATGAACTGAGGACAATACCCTTTCTACCTAAGCCACCTCCGACAAAATACATAAGGGAGATGACAAAATAGATGGTAAGTGCCAAGTCCTGACCAGTCTTTGATAGCGTGGAATTTCATAAAGCCTATTATAAGGGGCTTTGCCTTGATATATCAAGATACATACTAGAAATATATAAACAAGATGAATAATTTAGATAACAGATATTAATATATAATACAGAAACATTTAGCTTGAAATCATATATATTTCTGTGGGAAATCTTTGATGAAAAAATATTTTAGATGATAATGCTAGGAAAAAATCAAAGATGCAAAAGCACTATAATTTCTTTTAGAGAAAAAATATTTAAAGAAGTTAAGATGTTAAGAACACTAGAAACACATATAGAGAATCAATGGACTGGAAAGATGAACAAGCATCATCTATAAAAAACAAAAATGCCAGTTACATCTTAATACATTTTCAAACAGATTCATCAATGGACTCTACAGAGATCTCAAAAGCAATTAGTGGCACAAAACCATTAACGGCCAGATGCTGAGTAAAATGAACAAATGCTTACCCAAATGGAAAGTAGGTGAGCAATGTTGCTGTGCCTTTTAAAAGGAAAGAGAACAAAAACTGAAAAGCTTTGTAATTATCTACTAATTTGACTAATTGGTGTTTTTCTTATTCTGATGCATTTATTCAAACAATGTTGATGCACCGATTAGTTAACTCTGAGTTTCAAAGATTTTCTATTCTTAGACATGGCTACCTCACACAGATGGGCAGCTTGGCTGTGGGTAGACAGTTTTCTCCTTGAGCAAGTAATATTTTCAGATACCTAAGCACCACAAAAATTTGGGGAGGATCCACTTCCTCCTATGCTGCTAAATCACACTAAATAACATTTGGAGGTGATATATTATGTATTGGTCACAATTCAAAGCTTAAAAGTGCATCTTTTGGCTTTCCCCTTGCAATTATCTTCTTTTATTTTTTTTTCCAGATGTTCATTTAATTTAATTAAATAAGATTTATTGAACACTTATTCTGGGCAAGTTAGATATGGCGTAGCCCCTGCCCTCAAGAAGTTTTTCACTGTGTGTGTCTGTCTTTGTATTCATGATTCTGGGTTCATATAACATAGAAGAGGGAGCAGGTGTGTGAGCACAGGGACAAGTGGAATAAAACAATTCTCCAGATATTTGTGATAGAAAAGATGACAAGTTCTATGAAGATAAAAAGGAGAGAGACATAAGCTGTGCCTTTCCATAATATTGAACACCTTTGTTATTCTTTAAATTAAAAAATCATATATTTTAGGAAATGGTCAACTTGGAAGCAATAAGGAGCTTGAGAACTTATGAATGAAGAATATGATAATTCCTCTTGTTTGGTAGGAGAATGGAAATTAAATTAAACTGATCGACAAAGAAGTCTGGGACTAGAAGAGAGGCCCTGAGATGTTATGCCATAAACAGGACTCGATCTAAATGATCCCAGACAGACAAGAATCAGTGCCATTTCTTTCCCAGTCCCATTTTAAAAGGCCACCAAAGACATAACGCCATAAACAACTTCAGACATCCAGCATAATGCTTAACTTCTCAGCACAGTTTTTAAAATGATTTACAGAAATTTTTTAAATTACAGTTTAAAGTCTTTCAAGTTTTCTATTTGGGATAAAGGCTGAGAACAGCTGGTTGCCAGCTGTAGTTCATTAAACCTTCAGTGTAAAATAGAACTCTTCTAATGCTGGCTCCTTGGTTGCATACTAGTAGACTGCCCATGTTTTGTAGGAGTTTTTATTATATGCTATTTATCTTGCAATTTTAATTTAGCACTTACGATATTATCATTTAATTTAGATAATGTGGTTAGATTTATATGTAATAAAGAACCCCATGATAACAGGATGCACCTTAATTTCTAGGCTATCTTTTTTTGTCACCACTCACATTTATCAGGCTGAAGAATACTCAAAGTTTTTTCCCTCAATGTTTAAAGCATCTTTATACTCTCTAATAATCTCTATCAACTGGTCTCTTTGACTGGGGGTGAATTTGGGGGAAATACCAATTCTAGGGCTTTCTTAGAAAGTTTAAGAGGCTCTTCTCCCCCAAATCTAGGGTCCTAAATTGTCCCGGAACTTTAATTAATGTTACATGGGTAACCTGACTTTGTAAAATCTGCTTTCTATTTTCTGCTATTCTCTGTCTAACTGGCATTTTTGTTTTCTATAGATAGATGCTACTTGTTCATCTTTCCTGTCCATTGGTTCTCAGCCTCAGGTAATTCCAGTTGGAGGTGTTTTGTAATGATAATAATTTATGGACTTATTAAAACATGTCAACATATTAGAAATTATTACGTCATCTGCAGGTAAAAATCAGTGCTATGAGCTCATGTTGTAAAGTGCTAGGACTCTCTTCTCTAAGTAAAATAGATTTGCAGATAACATATACATATTTTGGAAATGTAAATGCTAATTTCAAAATAAAATTGTGTTAGATTAAAAATAATGTATCTATTGCTGTATTCAGGGGCTAATATCCTATCCCCTAATTGAGTTTGAAATTCATGGAAGGAGAAACTTAAGGAATCAAACTTACAGAGATCAAAGTATCATTATAACTGAAAAGTCGATTTGTGATTGTAGACTTAGATCTGATGCCAAGTGTGTTTTCTAAAACTACCCTCAAAATTAAACTGAGATAGATGGTGACTCGGGGTCTCCTGTCAGAATCCGGTTTTCTGCCACAGAACAGAAACCAGACAAGAACAGAGTTGGCCTCCCTAAGGGAAAAGGGCTAAAAGGAGCATCTCTCGGGTAACCCTCAGGTAACTCTCACTCCTCTTCCCATAGGAAAGAGTTAAGAAGGGGTCGGGGAAAGAGGAGTATTAGTCTAGCTCCTGTGCATGGAAACACGAGGTGTGGGAAATAAGTGTGTCCTTATTATACCATCTTTACTGGATACTGCTGCTTCTGTCTGTCTGCGGCTCTATCTCTGAGTGCTGGTATAACAGAGCATAGTGTCTTGACTTTTATTGTCTGGAGTTTCTTAATCAGTATCACTTGTCTTCTGGATGAGGAAGAGGGCTTGGCAGAGGTCCTCCAGACTCCTTCCAGAATGCCACCCTGGCTGGTGTGTAGACAGCCTTATGTAGTGCTACAGTTCTCCTGCCTGAACCCATTCCTTGGTTTTCACAGGATTACTTACAGGAAGTTAGAGGCACTAGATGGCAAAACAAGACTAGGATTGTAACAGGTGACCTGTTTATGAACAATATTTCAAATTACTTGAGAAGCATTGATGGATATATAACATGTGATGGGTATTAATCAGCATACAAGCATTTACTCTGTATATAAAATTCAGGAACACCCTCAGAATCACTTTTATTTCTGCAATACTAAACAGATACATTTTAAAGTATTCATCTAAGAACCATCAAGATAAACTAACCTTTTATTGGATTTGGATGCCGTGCACATTTTGAAAAGCTGATAAATTCACTATGGAATCTTTTACATTAACTGGTACCATTTTTAAAAATAATTTTCAAATTAACTATTATTTTATAATTTATATGATTATCCGAACAGAGCTTCAAAACATTTTTACCAAATAGAAAATAAAGGATCTTTAAGGTCCACATATAAAACAATAAAATATCAAAATTTTAGTAGAGAAAAATCCTTAAAGAATAGTTGTAGATCATTAAATAATGGCTTCATGTAAAGAGTTGCTGGAGAAAATGCAATTCGTTTTGAAACTTTTTTCAGTCAAACTTCAATTTTATTGCCAAGCCTCATCCAGCTTAGAATCTGTTTTCTAAGGAAACACTCACATATCTGAATTTATTCCTCAGATACATCTTTGACAAATGATGTCACTAGATATTCTTGTTATTGTTTTATATTTTACAGCATTTCTGGATGGGCCATTAAAAGAAGTTCCAGGAACTTATTTTCAGATTTTTATGGAATGACCTGTGTCTCCATCCTAAAAGTGAGAAAGAATGTGTCAGTGTTCACACTCTACTTTTTCTTTCATCCAGCTCCCAACCATATGCTTTACAGTCAATACCAATACAATACAGGAATACCTAAAGTTCAGAAGACCTACTTCCTGGGCCACTCTACCAACTACTAGCCATGTGTGGTATTGTGCAAGTGACAATGTCTTAGAACCTCACTTCCTTTGTATGTGAGAATAACAATTTCTGTCCTGGATACCTCATAGCTGTGTTTTAAGGAAAGAATGTGAATTATGTATGTGAAAGTATTTTGTAATTTATTGACACATTATATAAATATGAGCCATTTAATATTATTAATAATTATCCCAACAATCTGCATGACAGTCAAACAAAAGAAAGAGAACAAAGCAGACCTCTGATGCTAGGAAAGATGCTTAGAAAAGCTGTTTGATGATTCCAACTGTATCCCTAACTACAACCGACCATATTAAACATACACTGTTGTTCAAAGGTAGAGAATATTGGTGGTCCCTAACAATCCTTTCGACATGTCTTCTACATTAAGTGTAATTACAGCTGTAAATCAAGCTTTACAGGTTACACATTTTTTAATGGTACCATTAATAACTAATTGCTATGTACTTGGCACTGTGCTAACAGCTTTACCTACATTTAATCCTTCCAAGAACCCTCTAGAGTGATGTTGTCATCCCCAATTTATGGCTGAAGAAACTGAAGTTTAGAGAGGTTAGGTAACCAGCCCAAGGTTAATAACACAGCTATTAAAGAGTAGAAATGAAATTTGCACTGCTATAGAATTGCAGAACGTTTAACCTCATAGCCTGTGTTTTTAACCACTAATAATATCACCCCGCCATGGTTCCAGATCCTCATTGTTTCCAATGCACATTTATTAAATAATCAATTGTTTGTGGTACTACTGTGCTAAATTCTGTGCAAAGCAGGTTTCGCCTCTGCTTGTCCATTTGTGCTACTCCTCACCACACCCAGCTGGCTGCTAACCACAAGGAGCCCTGCCCTACTTCTGTGCTCAGATGCTTTGAAAAACCTGATCTTGAGGTGTGCAGTCAGCAGCCTGGAAGGGTGGTAACTCAGATTAGATGCACTGTGTATGGCTTCTTCCCCTCCAACTTCCATTGTTTGGGAGCAATTGTAGGATTTTCAAATTAGCCAATAATGAGTAATATTCAGCAAGGCTCATTGCTTTGGCATGTAGATTCAGACTTCACTGCAAACTGGGAAGAATAATCCCTCTTTTGACACTGCCCTAATTACTCCATCATAGAATTCCATGAAATCTTAGCAAGTACCAAGAGCTATGTATCTGGACCACAGTGGAAGCCTTAATCAGTGCATATATACAGTACATAACATTTTTTTTCCTGGTTGTAAGGAAGGTTTTACTTTTAGGAGCCAAGTTTTTGTCATGAGAGAAGCCAAGGGATTCCAAAAGAATTTCAGTGGGCCACAAGGAGGATTCTATTCTGGGTAGTTGGAATATCCTTGTGTTCCTAACATTCTGTAGTTATATCTTTTCTGCAAATGTTGTTAAAATAGAATCCTAGCTTGTGTATCTTCTTATTCCCATCAGGTAACCAATGCATTGGAGGAGCTTTGCTTGATGATCATGGGGACTCTACCAAAGTCCCAGGTAAGGTTGAAATCGTGTCGCATTTATAGGCAGAAAATTGCTCAGCGATATCTTGGAATTCCTCCTGGAAGAAAATATACCCAACTTAGGAACTGAGCCAAGATGAGCTAGAAGAGAAGTTGATTTCAGATAAGAAACAAATACTTCAGTTTCTCTGATGTCAGAATTTAAGGTCAATCATGTATTGGAAAGTTATATGTCCCTCTCAAGGAAAATATATTCTACCTCTGATGAGAAAATATATTCTACCTCTGATGAGAAAAATGGGTCATTTTGCTCTTTTTCTCTCCCTGACTCATACTACAATTGGAGAACAGATGCAGCTTTCTTTGCTAGAGAGAAGGAATTAAGAATCCAGGAAAAAAACCCACAAAACTATATTATCAATGTAGTTTAAAAATTATGTTTTAATGGTGATGTCTTGGTTTCTTATTAAAATTATTTCATTCCTCTGGGACAACTTTTTGTCCCGAAGTGAGGATAAGTAGGACCTTGAAAAATAGGATAATGACCATACCTGGTTTTATATTCTTTATCTTATATAAATACGCTTATTTTAAAACTATTTTATTAAGGATAAAACCTTCAGGTTTACAATTATATTTTTTCATTATCAATTCTAATTCAACCTATGATCATTGGTACATTCTGATTTCCATGCCTTTCACATACAATAATTCAAAGAAACTTTGATTTTTTTGAAACCATAAATGCTTTCTGAAACAAAGTGTTTAAAACTGTTTTTATTCCAGTATTTTTAATGGTGATATTTCCTAAAATGCTTAGTTGACTTTCTTCCTAATTACAATAAAAGAAATGACAATGATGTTTTTCCATGAATTTCCTTTTATATTTAAAGCAATGAGAACAAAAAGAATAATGAAAAGAAATGATATGATTCATTTAAAAAAACATTTTTGGAGGAAAAGAGGAATATAGAAAAGTGTATGAAAGAAAGCAAAAATAGCTCAATCTTATTAGTTAGTGATAACAGTTATGAATATTTTGATGTTCTTCCTTCTAGACCTATTTCTCTGAATATAATATAGGTGATTGGATCATAATTTCCCATTCCACCACTGTTGAACATTTAGAATGTTTCCAATGTTTTATGAATAATGCCGTAGTAAAGATCTTTGTTCATACTTCTATTTATAAACAGTCTGTAATTGCTCATTTTTAGAGCAATATATGCTTAACCAATTTCAGTCTTATATTTTATATATAACATATGTGTAATATGCTTTTTAAATTATGACATAATCTATTGTAAATTTTATACCATATATCATACATAATATATAATTTTATGTTATACATAATATAGTGATATTTGTATATCTCTTTTTTCAACAGAAAGCAAATGAAAAAGATAATACCAAAAGGGTAAGGTGATTTCTATAAATATATACATTAAAAAATGATAGCTGTCTATGTGAAACCCTCAGATACAAAGGGTTGTCTATTTACTGAAAAGTCTGCTTATGAGTGGACCTGCATAGTTCAAACCGGTGTTGTTCAAGGGTCAACTATATTGTAAGATAAGTCAAATTATTTGAAATAAGATTGGAATTAGTACCTGTGCTGGCACCTATTAGCATTTGTATCATTTTAGGCAAGTCGCTAAGATTGCTTGGTCTGTATGATGGAAAATGGGCCATGGAAAAAGCAATCCTGTTGATCTTACAATCAAAATATATCTGCTACCTGACCTTGTTTCAACAATCCACTAAACCACCAAAGTCCAAGCCACCAGAATCTCTGGACTAAATTACATCCTGCCTAGAGGAGGTTGTCAAGAGGATGTGACTGCCAGTTGAACTGATCTGGATCTGGACAATTAGATGTTCCTCCTCTCCTCCCCTGTCCTTGGAATGTACGTTCTGCCCACCATTTCCATAGCTGGAACTATTTCAGGAATATGGTTGGCCTTGAGAGAATAAGATGTTGCTGAGACCATATGTACTGAATACATGGCTGAACCCAGTTCAGTCTTCTGTATACACTTTTAAGATTCTGGCAGGTGGATGAAAAGATCTCATCTTGCAGCTATCCAAACAAGTCTTATAAAGAACTGAGTTTCAAGGCAAACTACTATCCTGAAATCTGGAAAGACAGGTTTATACAGAGAGACACAGCCAGGTTGGCTTACTTGGAACAAAAGCTTCAGGAGACTTACATGGATAAGAATACTTAAATGAATTTCTAAACCAGGCTTTAGGCAAATAAAAAACAAGAGTGATGTCAGAAACATGGCAGAGTGAGAGATGTCTCTAGATCTCTCCCCTTGAAACAACAATAAGCTGAACATCTAAAACTCAACACAAAACACCCAACCTGCACATCAGCATGTCTGAGTGTGGGATCTGCACATAAAAACTACCACAGAAAAAGTACATGTTGGAGAACCTTGAACTGAAACTGAAAACCATTGTGAGGAGGCAAAAAAAATGGTGTAATTGATAGAGGCTCTGTTCATCCCTCTGGCGACCAAATCAAAGTTGTGAAGAAAACAAAGAGCAAGAAGCAAGGAAACATTGCCTGGGATCTAGATGAACAAGCCATAAAACCAGGGAGAAATCCAAGAAAACACGGCAGAAGGTAGGACGGGGCGAGGACATGGGGTTGCCCAGTCCGGAGCAACTGAGATAGAGGCTGTGGTAGCAGCAGCGGCAGACGCCTCTTAAAGGGGCTGCGTCCGTGAGCGGATTTTCATGGTGATGGACCTGCTCACTCTGAGCACCGGTGCCGATATGGATGCGTGCAGAGCGCACCAGGGATTTACAGGGAGATATTGTTGGAGGGAAGTCCCAGGGGAGACTCGCTCTGTACAGAACTGCTGGCAGTATCCATTGTTCTCTGTTGGGCCCTCCCCCATACCAGTGCACAAACACAGTGCTGCCATAGCCAAGACCTCATCAAACTAGATAACAGAGGTCTCTCTGCCCAGAGGATTCCCTGAAACCCGGCCTCCTCCAACTCGCGGCCACACCCAAGCCACATCCAGGTATATCCTCAGCGAGTCAGGTGCTCCTTGCTGAGCAGCGCCTAGACTCACACTGGAGGCAGCTGGCCTCAGTTTCTGGTGTGGCCTTTTGAGGCAACTATAAGCACAACATCTGTGGATTGCTTGCTGAATCTTAACAAGTGGCCCCCAGAGGGGCAGAGGCTTGGGATAAATTTGGCCTGCAGCTGAACCCCTCTCAAGACTATACCACTGGACACATAACCTACTTCACAAATCCACACTAATAAGATTGAAAGACTTAGGAGCTTTGCTTAGAACATAGAAACAGACACAGAAAGGCAGCCAAAATGGGAAGACAAAGAAGCAGAAACCATATAAGTGAAGAGAACAGAGATCCAGATATAATGGAGTCAAGCAATCCAACAGATGCAGAGTTCAAAATACTGATTATAAAGATATTCAATGAACTTTTGCGAAGTTTAGATGATTCAGTGAGAACTTCAGCAAAGAGATAAAAACATAAAAATGGAAATGTAAGTTATAAAAGGGAACCAGTCTGAAATGAAGCACACATTATTTCGAGATGAGAAATATATTAAATGGAATAAACAAAGGAAAAAACAAAGTGAATAAAGAAAAGGATCAAATGTCCTATCTAGAAGATAAGAAAGCCAAGAACTCACAATCAGAATGGCAAGAGATAAGATGCCAAGACTATAAAAATAATTTAAGAAGCATATGGGACACTATTAAGGGTCCAAATATCTGTCTGATGGGTGTACCTGAAGAAAATCAAGATGTTGAACAGCCGTTTGAAGAAACAATAATGGAAAGCTTCCCTAACTTGATGAAGGAAATGGACATAAAACCCCAGGAAGCTCAGAGAATCCTAAAAACCAGGAACCCAAAGAGGCCCACATAAAGACACGTCATAATGAAAATGCCAAAGGTTAAATACAAAGACAGAATCTTAAAAGCAGCAAGAGAAAAACAATAGTTATTTATAAGGGAACATCTATAAGACTGGCAGCTGATTTCTCAAAAGAAACTATGCAGGATAGAAGGGCTTGACACAAAATATTCGACGTGATGAAGACCCAGGATCTACAACCAAGAATACTTTATCCAGCAAAGCTATCATTTAGAGTTGAAGGACAGATAAAGAGCTTCCCAGACATAAATAAGTTAAAGGAATTTATTGCCATCAAGCCAATATTATAGGAAATGTTGAAAGGACTGCTTTAAGAAGAAAAAGACATGTATCGAAAAAAGAAATAAAAAATGGCAACAACTATATTCCTATCAATAAGTACCTTAAATGGAAAAGAATTAAGTGCTCCAGCCAAAAGATAGAGTGGCTGAAAAGACAAAGAAACAAAACCCCTACATATGAAAAGGAAGGGGGTGGAAAAAGATATTGTTTTGATGGACCTAGGAGGTATTTAAGTCAGATAGAGAAAGATAAATACCATATGATTTCACTTATATGTGGAATCTAAGGAATAAAAAGAACAAACCAATCAAAAACAGACTCACAAATATAGTGAACAATTTGATGATGGACAGAGGGGAGGGGAGTTTGGGGGGCTGGGAGAATGGGGTGAAGGGTTAAAGAAGTACAAAATAGTAGCTGAGGGATGGTCACGGAAATAGGGAGCATGGCAGAGGGAATGCAGTTAGCATTAATACGTTGGCTAGGTGGAGGGTCAGAGGAGGGAGGGAGCAATTGGGGGTATCATTTTACTTGAAACTAATCAAAATAAATAAATTTTAAAAAATAAATAAAGAATACTACTAATTGTCTATACTAAAGCTCACTACTTTTTTTTTTGACAGTTCTTATTTCATTATTCGAAGACACGGAAGTTGGGTAATTCGAATGTGGTAAGTTCTAGAATTACTTCTTATTAATAATCACTAATATTTGTTTTTTTAAAAAACTTGTGTTTGCAGTTGATCATAGAGCTAGATGAAAATTCATGTTTTTACTTTAAAAGTTTATATATGCATGAGCAAGTAGAATTTAACATTTATTATACATTTAATTTATTTTATATCTCAATAACCACATATATATTAAATTCATTCATTCAACAATTATTTATTGAGTATCTACTCTGTGCCAGGTACAATTCTAGGTACTAGAAATATAGCAGAAATAGAATAGAAAACTAAAAATGAAATCCCTGCTGTCATGTAACTTACATTCTAGAAGCAAAAAAAAAAAAAAGCAAATAAGTAAAACATATTGTTTTAGATGGTGATTAGTGCAAGGGCAAAACAGATTTATCCAGAGGCATTTTAAGAATTATTTTAAAAGATGATTGTGAAAAATGTAATTAAACATAAGTAGAAATATCCACTTCTATTCCTAAGATATCCTTATTAATAATTAGGCATTTAATGTGAGAATTTACTAAGATTAGCCAGATACCAATAACTCGAATTCAGTTCACTTCTAAATTATGTGGTTTTAATAATAGTTTTTCTTTTTGTATGTGTGGATTTAAAAATTTTTAAGCAAGCTGCTTTGGTATTTCAATCAAGAATACTTAATAATAATTTGACTATAATATTCTTTCTAAACTTGTGACTCATGGACCAATTTAAGGAATGAGGAGTATAGTGTATTTTAAACATGTACATGCCTGTAGAAAGAGAACTGTAATCTTAAACTGAGATTTAAATGTTTATCACATTGAATACTCTTACATATGAGGACTTGAAAGTTAGGTGATACTGGCTTTAAAAATCAAATACAAGTCAAATTGGTTAACAAATAACCATTGTATATGGCTTAAAATAATCCATTTGATAAGTGATTTTAATATTTGTGAGAAGATTCAGTTCAAGTCATGCCTTTAAAATGAAACTGAAGCAGGTAGCCACATGTCTCAAATGTGCTTTCATTTTCTTCTGCTTGGTATACATTTTGAGAAAATGTTTCTTAGTCTCATTTTTCACTATCAACAACACATTGTCATTTTTTGTGTTCCCTGTTGTCTTGTTCCATATGTTCAATTTTAAATAAAATGTATAATTTATAAATGTTACGAGATGTGTGTACAATATAATCTTCTAGATAAACATTTTCATAATGGAAAAGTGATTCTCACAGAGTTATTTTAATCCATCCCAAATCATTTTGAGTAAGTCTGGAAGCAGACAGACCGCGTTTTGCCTGTCAATGATGCAGGCTGGTGTTTTACTTCTTGGCAGCCGAATAACGACTTAGGCTCTTATGAAACTAATAGCAAAGATTCTAGCACAGAGCTATCAAATTTCATTCCATCCCTTGGCTTATTTGCCACAGCTCTTTGAAATGTTCACAAGGGGCTTTCTTAGATAATATCTTGTTCTTTTTTGTCTGGAGCAAGTATAGTGTGTAAAAATAAAAACGAATAGGACACCGTCTTTATGCTCAATGCTGAGAAGCCTTTGTGCTCATCATGTGTGTGTGTTCGTGTCCCTCAGTCGTCTGTTGTGCATCCGTTGCTGCAGCTCGTTCCTCAACTGTATGAAAGAAGAATGAAGAGATTCAAAGTGGACGTACGTAACATGAACTGCATGCTTGCTTTGACCCTCTGTGTAGGGCAGTTCTATTAATTCTCAGTTATGTTTTATAAGCTACCCTTCTTCAGGATAAACCCCACATGAACACCCAGTTTGTCTGAGAGCATCTGTTTACAGAAGTTTTCACACTCAGAAAGAAAAGAATTATTTCCCTTCTCCATCGTATGTCCCTTTTATCTCAAGCTGTGGGCAGTGAGGGAAACTGGGATTTGATTCCCTTCCAAGGACCATGACCCTCCCAGTGAGGAAACCTATTCTTGGTTTAAGAAGGGACATGGCAGTGTGCCTAGTCATTAGGTGGGAATAGGAGAAAAGATCAAAGATAAATTACTTCCCCTTTCTATACAGGTTGGCAGATGGCTGGGATAGCAAGCTTTCTATTCAAGTATTAAAGTGTTAGTAAAAATGAAGTAAATATATCAGAAACTCAATGTAGGTATTTTGGTTTTTTTCCCATAATTAACAAAAATATGGCCCAATATGTTTAAGTTGAGTATAGCTATGTTACCACATTTTAAAGCTCAAAGTTGTGGAGTTTTTATTGTAATTTAAAAAGAACCTTTTTTCAATGATGAAAGGTTCAAGCTATTATTTTTAAGCAATGACTTACATTATTGTAATACATTATAACTTTCAGTCTTATATTATCTCATTTTATTCTTTTGGCAACTCTGTTGGTACTTATACAAATATTGTTATCCTATCAATATTAAAGGGAAAACAATTTAGAACAATTAAAGGTGTTTCCCAAGATCATTCTAGTAAGTGAGATTAGAAATTACAACAGTGTCTTCTGATTTCTAGCCTAGGGAAATATTTTTTTCACTGTGCCATTCCTTTTATAGCCTAATCTTGGATACTTCTATTATTGTTAGAGTTTTCATTAATTTAAATACTGTATTAATTTCATTCTTCTTAATGTACTACCAAAAGTCTTCAAATACTTCAAATAAAAAATGCTTACAATCTAGGCAAATAAGTTCCTCAAAATTTATTTTTTATGGTCACTATTTCCTCCCTAAATTCTTCACATTCTTAAACTAAGCTTCCATCTAGGGAGATAGTATCTGCTGCCAATCTAAATGAGAAATGTAAGAGGAACTGTAGTAGTGCCTTAAAATTATAGAATTTCCCATATGAAAAAAAAAAAATCAAATCAGTGTCATCAAACTTTCCAGAAGTAATATATACTTTTTGAATTAACTTTTACTTTCTGAAGAGTTTGTTTGATTAAAGAATAGTGTAAGATTTCAATTTAAAGATTCAGTTCCTTAAAATATATCGACAAATTATTAGCTTACTATATCACTTCAGGGTCATTATTTATATAACCAAAGCTAAATACTCAGTATGTGGCCAGCTTTTTACTTTGTCTGAATATTCCACCATCAGTGAGACTATATTTCCAGACAATTAGCTAGAAATGTGAACTTTTACTTTGTAGTATATCCTGTTGGACAAATGATAACTCCTTAAAGTATTTTGTAGCAAGACAAATTTCCTAGGAACCTATAAAAGAAAAAATGTAAGATGAGTAGAAAAAAAATACAGTAGTGTTAGCTTTGCTGGGCCCAAGTCGTCTCATTTAAAAACATTTCAATAGTGAAATATTTTGCATTCTTAAAGAAAACAAGTTTTCAGATCATAGTGCATTCTAACAGTTTTCTTAATTTTCTTAATTATTACAATACTACTCACTTACTGCTAACCCCACATCTTTTTTATTCTTACCTCTCAAATTCTTTTATATATTATTCTCTCTCCGATGATAAGATTAAAATGACCTGTATGTTTGTATTTAAAAGTTTTACAGTTTGGCACATTTTAAGTTACTTTTGTCCTATGTTTCTTATTTTTCTTACTTAAGTATATAAATGTATAGTTTCTATGTATACATTTTTGAATATTAAAATTTTCACTCTTTTAAGTAACTTGGGCAGATTTATAGTCAGGATGAAAATTAGGTATAAAATATTGAGAATATATTTGTTGTAAAACAAGGATTTCAGAATTTTAAAGCCACTCTTAGAATTTAAGAGCCACTCTTAGAATTTAATAATATAATTTTACTTATGGAATAATTGAAAAAGGTCTTGTTGACAAATTTTATAGTGATTGCCATCCTGATACTTTTGTAATAAGTAGTTGTTGAAAATAAAAAGCTATAAGAACCAATTTTATGAAAACCATAAAATTTAAATATTTTTTCCATTAAGTTTAAAATGAAATGTTTTAAGAAAAGCAACACTTCAAAACACACCCATTATCTATAATTGGTTTGTTCCTACTTTGTATTTTTTTATTATCATTCCTGTAAATATAATTATATTGGGAAAAATCTTCTGAAGTTTCATTAAATAAATATAGTTTGCTAAAGTTATACCTCAATTACTATTTAAATTCCTATAGAAATGTTGTGTATTTTAGCTCTGACACAATTCTATTTTATGTTTTTCCCTGTTCTTGTGTTAGCACATACAATATATTTTTTAAAGAAATTATTTTGTTCTAACAAAATGCTGAAAGATTTTATTTTATTTATTCTATTTTTTTTCAATTACAGTTGGCATACAATATTAGATTCAAGTATACAGCACAGTGATTAGACATTTATATAACTTAAGAAGTGATTACTCCAATAAATCTATTACCCACCTGACATCATACATACTTATTACAATACTACTCACTATATTCTGAAAGATTTTAAATGTAGTTAATTATGAAGTGTCTGTCATTACTCTTTCTACTTATTGATGAATATACATACAACTGATGAACTTCCTGAAAATAAAATCTGTTACATTGATAAGGAAATTATTTTAAAATATAACATTTGATGATACTGCTAGTTGTTGAAAATTCTTCAGGTATAAAGATTAACTATTAATATAAATTATATACTCGAGTCATTGATTTCTTCTTTGTTTAATTATATTTTAAATTAACCTTGAACTTCACTATACTCTCAAGAATTTGTGCATATTTTTACTGTTATTTGATTTGTAATGCCCTCATTTTCTCTTCTAGGAAGAATTCCAAGGTCCTATTACAAGCCAAAGTCGAAGATACTTTTTATTCAGGGTATGCATATACTGTATTGTTTTTGAAAAAAATCAATCAATACCCAAATTGAAAAATAATTTCACTGTGCATTTATTTACATTAACTCATAAGTTTTAGTTAAGTTTTAAAATTTATTAATAGATATTTGACATCAGGTTTTATAGTCTGAGAGTCACTTCTGTCACCGCCTTATTTCCTCAATATTATTGCATCTCTGATCTCTTCTCTAATCCACTATTACTATTTGTAAATACCCCAAATGTCTTCATCTATTTCAGCTTAGTTCCGTAACATTTCATGTGCAGGAAGTGAGTATCTTAAAGATGTATAACTACTTAAGTTCTAAAGAATCATTTACTAAATGTTAGATTCAGTAGATGGGAAAATTTATGACCATTTTCAAAAGTTTTTAAAATGAAAGAATTAACTACAATAGAGGCTATAAGTAGATAAAACTTTGTAATTGTATTTAGTATTTTTATGTCCATATTGTCTATGAAATGTGTTTCTTTATAAGTAGCTATACTTTCTAAAATATTTGTATCCCTAATACATTACCAGAGATTTTTCATTCATTCATTCAGCAACTATTTATTGAATTTCTATTGGGCGCTGGATAATGTACCGAAGGCTGGGAATATAAGGCCAGATAGAGTTCCATTCTTATGCTCTAAGAGTTTACAGACTAACACAGGAAATTGATAAATAAATACAAAATACTATGTTAAATGCACCTTCAATCCAGGGGATATAGTTTCTAAAATAAAGACACTTAACCCAGGCTGGGGAGTGGAGGAGGTACAGAGAGGTTTTAAGCGCCGAATTAGAAGAATCAACAGGAATTAGCCAATGAAATATTTACCTAAGGAATTTCGACTTTATTGTAGAGGCTAAGGAGAGCCATATGGTTAAGATTTGCATTTTGGAAACAAATTCTAACAGTAAATTGGAGAATGGATTGAAAGGAGCAAGACTGCAGAGAGGAAGAAATACCACTCATTGAGCTCATTAGGCTGCTTTCTATGAAAATTAACTTCCCTCCTTAGTTACACTGATTTATTACTAATTTATTATTTTCTAGCCACGCAATGGAAGAAGGTCAGAAGGTTACATTTAAAATGGTATGTGTTTCACAATTCAATTGAGTTTAAAATTGTTTTTTTTATAGATATTCACACATTAAACTATGCTCAATATATTTCTATTATTTGATTGCATGTGCATATTACTATTCTGTATAAACACTACAATTATAGTGACTGTGAGGGCTTTAAGGTGAAAAATGCCAGTGTTTTACTAAATTTGTTTATTTATGTTGTGCGTTCCTCAGACTATGATGCAATAGTTATTATCATAGATTTTGTAGACATTGACTTTTATCATCATTTGTTGTGCATGTAGTTTATGTAAGAAATTGCTGTTATCATGGTAATCAGTGTCCACAATGATGACTCAGAACTTACAAACTGACTGTGTTTCTGTCTTCCAAATGACCTATATTCAAAGACTCCTTATAAGAGCTCTGATTTACCATTTCTAGAGAACTAAGAAAATGTGGGAAGATATGAGAGCATGACTTCTTTGGGATTCCCAGAATTTCAACCTCAATGCTGGAAATATGGTGGACACTTAACAACTATTAAATGGCCCTACATGTTTAATAAATATGTTAACTCTAATATCTGATTAGGCTATGAATTTTAAAATTAAACCCAAATGCAGATTGATAAATTTACACCACAAAAATAAAAGTACATTCTACTATCTTTCTATTATCCTAAATGCAGATTCTATGCTGAACATATTTTTGCAAATATTATATATATATAATTTATCTCAACCCTTAATACATATTTAGTTTAAGAATGTTAAAATTCTTAATATTTTTACTTAGGAACAAAAAATCAAAATGCACTATTTCTAACCAAAATTATATAATAACTAAAAAATGAAAAAAATGCTGACACTGAATAGTAAAACTTATGAGACTCTGCCAAAGCCATATTCAGTGGAAAATTCAAGGTTTTAAGCATTTTTAAGCAAGAAAAGAATGAGTGAATTAAAGATTTGACTCGTAAGTTACGAAAGAACAAGGTGAACCTCAGAAAAGCAAAAGGAAGAAAAGTATAAAATGAAAGATGAAATTAATGAGTTTTTTAAAATAGTAAAGTAGAAGAATTGGTAAACAAAGCAAAAACCTGACTCTTTGCAAAAAAATTAAATAGTCAAATTAGCCTAGCCTAATCCAGAAAAAAGAGAGAAACCATAAATATATAAAAATACAAGTGAAAAGGAAATTAAAAGAGACATTGATGAAATGAAATGATAAAAGAGTAATTTGTAAATCTCTGTGCCTGTAGTTTGAAAACCTGCATAAAATGCGGATTACCAAATAAAGTATATGCTACCAAAATTTACCTCAGAAAAAAGAAAAAAGTCTAAACAGAATAATGGCCATGGGAAAAAATTGAAAACATTATTTAGAAACTTTCCCCTCAAAAAGTCCTAGGCCAATAGATTTTACTTTTTTCCAGCTCGGAGAAGAAAGAAAAATCTCAAAACATTTTCATGAACTCAGCCATATATTTTACGAAGCTAATACCAAAATCACATAAAAGTAGTATAAAAAAGGAAACTAAAGTTCTAAGCTATTTACTGTTTCCAAGATTATAGTCTACATAGACTAATTCACTCAGAATTTCATTTTATTTTGTCAACAGAGAAGCAGTTCAATAATCATTTTTAATTTGTTTTTGTCATCTGATTATCTGAGGTCTTACTTTGTCCTGATAACTTATATCTACTTAAAGAGTGGTTAGACATATAATAGGATGATTTAATAGCAAATACATAAGGAAAGAAATACATGGGAAATAACTGCAACTTTTGAAATATTCATAAAATTTATTGGCATCAATGAACTTTAGCAAACCACTTTTATACAGTTAAATACTGTAAAATTTTCAAAAATACAGGAAATTTTCCATCAAAGAGAGATTAAATGATAGCTAAAAATATATAGACTGAAGAAAAGCTGAGAAATATCTCTGATGTCAGTTTCATTATCCATGACAAAATACTTATGGAAACGTCTATATGCCAACATTATCTACACATTCACATTACTCATTTATACTTGAATCTAAATTCAATTTTTTTCTTTTTACAGAATACCAACTATTTCCACAGAAGCAATGTCATGGAATATAAAATATACTGAAATTGTTTTCTTCTCAAAAAACAATCCTTGCTAAGTTTAATATGTTTGAGAATCCCAGTGTTGTAAACATTCTCAGTAAAAGTTGGTTGAGATTGTAAATGTTTAATTTTTTGAAACTTTAAAGTGTCAAAATATTTTTTCTTAGTGTTGTAATGATAAATAGTGTGTAATAAAGCTGTAAAAAATAATGTTTCCTTAGATCTCTGCAGCTTTTGACACTACTGATACACATGTTCTTTTGTTATTTTTATTACAGGCATTCAGTAGAGAGTTGAGTTTTAATGAGCTATTTTTATTTATCCTATTTGGATTTTGTCAGTGAAAAAATTACCAGCTCTTATAAATACCAGAATGCCCAATAGCTAAAAATCTTAGAATGTGAATACCAACTAAACCTGTTGGAGGATTTGGCCATGATCCATCAAATAAACCAATATGCAACTTTTGAGTTCTATTCTGTAAAATTGATGTCTGATTGCTACAAACATTATCAAGGGACTAGATTTTTCTACCAACTGGTAGTATCCACTTTATCTTAAAAAAAAAAAAAAAATCGTTTCACCTTGCAACATCTGAAAGGCAATCAGTCTTGTCCATTACCATAAAGAAAACAGTCTTACTAGTAGAGGATCATGAATACACTGGGAAAACTTTTTACATCAAATCAGTGATTGTTGGACACAGAATTAACTTCAGATCGTGTTGAGATCATCTTCCTTCAGGTTCCCCCTCGGTTTTTCCTTTTTGACACCCCGCCTCTTATATAACCAACTACTCTACCAAGCAGGTTGCCAGCTGATTATAGAAGGGTGGCTCTCTGAGTGGATAAAATTAGGTCTTATATTCTTCAAAGTAGAGTGTCTGACAAACCTATGTCTTATTAATGTTGACCACTGATTATAGCTTAAATTATGCCTTATGTTAATTAACAAAGTCTCTGAATTTCATATCTTCTCAACCTGTGTGAAGAACACATGGAAAGAAGGGAGCAGAATAGAACAAAAAGTGCATTCCTATTTAAAAAAGAATTGCCTTTGGGCAAGGGAAACAAAAAAAATAAAACAAATGGAATTACATCAAACTAAAAAGTTTTTGCACAGCAAAGGAAACCATCAACAAAACAAAAGGACAACCAACTAATTAGGAGAAGATATTCACTATGATACATCTGATAAGAGGTTAATATCCAAAACATATAAAGAACTCATACAACTCAACAAACAAAACAAATAATCCAATTAAGAAATGAGCAGAAGACCCGAATAGATAGCTATTCAAAGAGGAAGTACAGATGGCCAACAGACATAAGAAAAGATGTTCAAGGTCACTAATTATCAGAGAAATGCAAATTAAAAACATGATGAGATATCACCTCACACCTGTCAGAATGGCTATCATCAATAAATCAAAGAACAAGTGTTGGTGAGGATGTGGAGAAAAGGAAACCCTCATACACTGTTGACAAATTGGTACAGATACTATGGAGGTTTCTCAAAAATTTTAAAATGTATATACCTTTGACCCAGCAATTGCTCTTCTGGGTATTTAGCCAAAGAAAACCAAAACAATGATTCATAAAGATCTGTGCACCCCTATGTTCATGGCAGCACAATTTACAATAGCCAAGATATGAAAGCAACCTAAATGCCCATCAACAGAAGATTAAATAAAGAAGTTACGGTTCATATATACAATGGAATATTACTCAGCTCTTAAAAAAAATTAAATCCTACCATTTGCAATGACATAGATGGACCAAGAGGTTATTATGCTGAGTGAAATAAGTCAGAGAAAGATAAATACCATATGATTTCACTTATATGTGGAATCTAAAGACTAAAAAGAACAAACTAATCAAAAACAGACTCACAAATATAGAGAACAATCTGGTGACGGCCAGAAGGGAGGGGGATTAGGGGGCTGGGAGAAAGAGGTGAAGGATTAAAGAAGTACAAATTAGTAGTTGACAGATGGTCAAGGGGATGGGGAGCACAGCATAGGGAATGCAGTTAGCATTAATATAATGGCTAGCTGTAGAGCCAGCAAAGAGAAGGAGCAATTAGGGGGATCGTTCTATAAACTATATAAATGTCTAACCAATGAACTGTATACTTGAAACTAATCATAAAGTAAATGTGTTAAAAAATGAATTGCCTTGAAAAGATGGGGACTTGAAAGCTGAGAGGGCCTCCTGTTCTAAAGCCATAGATGCATAGGGCAACATTAGCTAGTGTTATGCATAGTAATTCAACTAGCATGAATTTTGTATTGTCAAAATAAGAAAAGGGAGTTGAATATTAATTTACCCAACAGTTCCCAGGGCCTCTCAGAAATTCAGGAACTTAGGTAGCATATATTTTAAGGCTCCCACGATATTAAAATGATGAAAAAATACCAAAACATGGTTACAAAAATTGATGTTTTAAAATATTTTATATTTAATGGATTACTATCTTATCCACAAACACAACAAAAATATATAGGCTATTAGAAGTATAGGATTTGCATTAAGTGTTAACTGGGCACTACAGATAAACTGGTCCAATACTGAATCCAAATTTAAAATTATGTCCTTAAAAACATTTTCCAAATCCTATAGGTATATCTCTGTGACATGCGTATAACCTTATTTGGCAATAACATCAAATGTTTTCCCCATGTCCCTGGCAACTCCTAATAAACATCATCTGCTTCAAGAAACCCAACTATCTAGATTTCTTACCTACAGCCTGAGCTCCTGTCTCCTACAGGAAGTGTGTTTTTCAGATCGGGGTAGAGAGCCATTTGAGAAACTGATGAAAGCTGGGTCCTTAACTCCGCCCCTCTCCCCCAAACAAAACTGTACACATAAAACAAAATTATGTGTATAATCGGTGGCTGGGATCTAGGCATCCCCTAAAATCCATCCAAATATAGGCAATGGGCTCCAGGTTAAGAACTCCTCCTATGAAACTTTCTCTGCCCAGGATTTTGTTATTTCTCCATGAAGACAAGATTCAGGGATTGAAGGGTGTCAGAGGGCTCAGAAACAACGCGTTGGTTTGGTGGTGGTGGAAGGAAGGGTAGGGAGAATATCAGCATCAGCACCACGACGTGAATAAGAAAGGCACCGTTTAGGATAAATACCCCAGGATCTGGTGCGTCTGTACCCACAGCCACCTCCTAGGCAAGGCCTCCGCGTTGCCTGGTAACAGCTGCACAGGACGCAAGTGCATAATCGTGCGTAAGAGGCCTTGGTTCTCTCCCTCCGCTCCCCGTGGGTGGTGGAAACCACAAGGCCTGCGGCGGGATCCCTTCACGCCTCCCGGAGACGTCAAAGTTGAGTCCTTCGCCAGGTGCCAGACGACACCGGCTGATGAGGGTTGAGACTGAAAATGCAGGTGGGCGATGTGGCCACAGGTGACTTGGGGGCACCCAGCTGGGCCTGAGGCTGAGAACCAAATGGGTGCTCAGTGGGGTCCCCAGCTGGGCCCGAGGCTGAGAATCAACTGGGAGGGTGGCCCACGGGGATTGGATTTTAACATTTCTTTTTGGTAAGAGCTAAATTTTGCCAGCGCCTCAAGATTTGAGGGAAAGCCAGATTAATTTAAGGAGAATGCTGTTTTTTCAACACTCAAGACTTGGATATGTTGTGGGATGAATCGTTAGGAGTTGTTTGGAATTGTGTTTCACACCTTCTTGGAAATCTTACAGCTGCACTATTTCTCACTTAAGAAATAAACAAGCAACTTTAGCTCAAGTGTATTAAATTTAAGTCTCCTGTCCCACTACCTTAAAAAAACGTCATAATGGAAACCTTGGTAGCTGCATTTATCTTGAGAAAGACCACCTGTCCCTGAAGTTTCTCCTACCTGATTGCAGAAGCTCTATTAGGCTTCCATTTATTCCTTGAAGGCTGCTACTCTGTCTAAAGCTTCCTTATTAATCAGAAGCCTGTGCTTTTGTTTCTTTACCAGAGTGAAATGCTCATTTTCTGACTTACAGAAACAGCTTTTTCCCACTTGCTTCCCTCAATTAAAACCACTGTGGTTTTTCTTGGTTTACATATTTAATTTTGGTATTCATAATACTGTATTTTTTATTAGGATATTTTGAACATAAACTAATATAATTTTTAATGGATAGTTCTTTTGTGTTAATAGATTCCTAGCAAGTACATTTTATCCAGTGTATGAAGACTTTTCTATACACTATAGTGAGTGATCTGAAAGGAAATTAGAAAAACAATTCCATGTATGATTATATCAAAAAGAATAAAATACTTAGGAATAAATGTGACCAAGGCTACCTTGTACACTGAAAACTATAAAACACGGCTGAAATTAAAATCGACATAAGTAGGAAAACATCACACCTTTCTAGATGGGAAGACTTAATATTGTTAAGATGTCAATACTTCCTAAAGCAATCTAAAAATTTAATGTAATCCCTATCAGAATCGTAATGATATATTTTTTGGTAAAAATAGAAAAACCTATCCTAAAATTCACCTGAAATCTTAAGAAACCCAAAACAGTCTTGAAAAAAATGAACAAAGTTGGAGGGCTCACACTTTCTGATTTCTACAAAGTTACAGTAATCAAAACAGTTTGGTACTGGCAGGAAGACATACAGAGTGGGATAGAAAAGAAAGCTCAGAAAAACCCTCATGTATACAGCCAAATGATTTTCAATAAGGGCGCCAAGACCATTCAAGTGAAAAGAGGCTGTTTTGACAAATGGTGTTGGAAAAACTGGATATTCACATACAAAAGTATGAAGTTGAATTCCTAACTCATATTACAAACAAATATTAACTGAAAAGGATAAAAGACCTAAAAGTGAAAACTAAAACTATAAAACATGTAGAAGAAAACATAAGAGGAAGCTGCCATGACATTGGATTAGCAATTATTACTTGGATATGAACACAGGCAACAAAAGAAAAAAAAAAAAAAGATAAATTAGACTTCATCAATATTTAAACTTTTATGTATCCAAGGATACTATCAACAGAATGAAAATGCAAACCACAGAATGGGAGAAAATATTGTCAAATTATATACGTGATTAAAAAAATAATATCCAGAATACATAAAGTACTCCTAAAATTCAACACCAAAAAGACAAAGAAAAATAAGCACATAAAATGATACTGTACATCTATGTCATTAGGGAAATGCAAATTAAAACAAGACAACTATACACCTATTAGAATGACCAAAATCTGGAACACTGACCATACCAAATGCTGGTGAAAATTTGGAAGCAATAGGAACTCTCATTCATTGCTGGTGAGAATGCAAAATGGGACAGCCTTTGGAAGACAGTTTGGAGGTTTCTAATAAAACTTAAAATATTCTTACCATTTGATCCAGCAATCACACCCCTTGGTATTAACCCAAAGGAGATGCAAACTTAAATGTCCACACAAAAATCTGCACATGGGTGTTTATAGCAGTTTTATTTATCATTGCTAAAACCTGGAAGCAACTAAGATGTCCTTTAGTAGGAGAATGGGTAAATAAACCGGTACATCCAGATAATAGAATATTATTCAATGCCAAAAAACAACAACAACAACAAAAAACTACAAAGCCATAAAAAGACATGGAGGAACCTTAAATGCATATTACTAATCAAAAGAAGCCAATCTGAGAAGGATGCATACTGTATGATCCCAACTATATGCCATTCTGGATAAGGCATATCTATGGAGCCAATGAAAAGGTCATGGTTACCAGGGGTTGGGCAGGGGAGGGATGAATAGGTGAAGCACAGAGGATTTTTAGGGCAGCGAAAACACTCTGAATATCATAATGATGGATACATGTCACCATGCATTTTTGTCCAAACCCATAGAATGTACACCAAGAGCGAACTGTAATGTACACTATGGACTTTGGGGTAATTGTGATGTGTCAGTGTAGGTTCATCAGTTGTAACAAAAGTGTCATTCTGATGGTGGATAATAATATGTGTTCGGGCAAGAAGCATATTGAATACCTTTTCAATTTTACTGTGAACCTAAAACTGTTAAAAAAAAGTAAAGTCTTAGTAAAAAAATTTGTTGCTGTTTTATTTTGACTTTAAATGAGGAATTTGCTTTAAACAAAGGTATCACTCTGGTAGTGGATGTTGATAATGGGAGAAACTATGCATGTGTGGGGATAGAAGGTTTATGGGAAATCTCTGTACCCTCCTCTCAATTTTGCTGTGAACCTAACACCACCCTAAAAAATTAAATCTTAATTTAAAAATTTAGAAATAAAATACAAAAAGTGGGCAAAAAACTTGAACAGACATCTCGCCAAAGAGGATATACAAATGGCCAATATGCACATAAAAAGATGCTCAGAAAACATGGCGGAGTGAGAGTTGTCCTCAGATCTCTCCCCTTGAAACAACAATATACTGAACATCTAAAACTGAACAAAAAACACCCAAACTGCACACAAGCACGTCTGAGCATGGGATCTGTGTATAAGAATTACCACAGGTCAGATCCTTGGGTGTCCGGCGGTGGACTGGGACAAATAAAGAAGCTACCTTTCTCAGTCTCTGGAGCCCCCTTCAGGAGGAGGGGTAGGGGAGAAGATGCAGCAACTTCCCTGAATAATTCTGCCTGGAAGTGCCAGGACTTTTCTACGCAGCTGGCAGCAGGGCTCAGTCATCAAGGCAGAAAGCAGAGAAGTGGGATGGGACTGCAGAGAAACAACAGTTGATTTCTACCGGCCCCCGTTGCAAAACTGAGGCTGAGCCGCAGCCCCCAACGCCCAATCCCCAACCCAGAGGGACCCTCCACCCATATTCTCCAAGACTAATCACCGCGGAGCCCCAGGGAAATCTGAGCAAACACTACCGACTGTTGCTAACACTGACAGGGACTGAAACTGAGAGTAGCGAGTGTGATTAAAATCTACAAGAAAATAAAAGACATTAGGCCTTATATAAGGCAGAGATCCAAGAGACTTACACGCCACCTACCTGAAACCAAAAGAAAAGCGTCTTCTTTGTAGCAGGCTAAAGAGAGACCTTTATATAACAAATCTTCTTTCTGGAACAACAGCAGAATACACTTCAATTAATGCCCAGGCAGAGAAATAGTCCATTAAACACCATGAACAACAAAGGTGACAAAGCATCTCAGAAAGAAAGAGAAAAATCTCCAGAAAATGAGCTTACAGACATAGAAATGTGAGACTTAAGTGACAGAGAATTCAGGATGGTACTTCTGAAAAAACTCAGTGAGTTCCGAAACGAGTCATATCAATAATTTCAGGACATGGTTCCATAGTGTAGCAGTTAGCACGTTTGCTTTACACACAGAAGGTCCTGAGTTCACGCCCCAGTGGAGCCACGGTCCATGATCTCGGAAGCTAAGCAGGGTCGGGCCTGGTTAGTGCTTGGATGAGAGACCGCCTAGAAAGACCAGGTGCTGCAGGCATAAATGATAAAAAAAAAAAAAAATTCAGAAATTGCAAAAAACAGCTAGATGAGCAGAGCAAGGAGACTGAAACCCTCAAGAAGAACAGAACACATCTTCTGGAGTTGAAAAACATACTGCAAGAGTTGAAAAATGAAATAGCAAGCCTGGGAAATAGAGTCAATCAAATGGAGGAAAGAATCAGTGATATCTAAGACAGAAATCTAGAAATAAATCAGAAGGAAGAAGAGAGAAACCTAAGAATGAAAAATAATGAAAGAGAAATCTAGAAATAAATCAGAAGGAAGAAGAGAGAAACCTAAGAATGAAAAATAATGAAAGAGAAATACAAGAACTAGCTGACACCATCAGGAGAGGAAACATAAGAATAGTGGGCATTACTGAAGGCGAGGAAAAGGAGAAGGGCTAGAAAGCATATTCGGACAAATAGTGGACAAGAATTTCCCAAATCTAAGGAATGAGCTGGAACTTGGAATTCAAGAAGTCAAAAGAACACCCAATTATCTCAACCCTAAAAGGCCTTCACCAAGACAAATTGTATTAAAGTTATCAAAAATCAGTGACAAAGATAGAATTCTCAGGGCTGCCAGGGAGAAGAAAACGGTAATGTATAAAGGAAAACCCATTAGATTATCATTGGATTTCTCAGCACAGACCTTACAAGCCAGAAAGGAATGGAATCTAATATTTATTAAGTGAAAGGAACTACCAGCCTAGAATAATGTATCCAGCTAAGCTTTCCTTTAGATATGAAGGAGAAATAAAGACCTTTTCAGACATACAAAAATTGAGGGACTTCTCCACTATGAGGCCTGCACTACAGGAAATTCTGAAAGGGGTCAGCTCACTTAAAACAAAATAACAATAAAAATAAAATACAAAATTAGGAGAAAAGTGACTATCGGGCAAATAGAAGCAGAGGAGTGCAACCCTTGCTAAGAACAGGGCATTATAAGCTTAAATAATGAGAAAAGAATTGCTATAGCAAGATAGTAATGAACGTTCAGCATACATAGAAACAAATTGAGATAACAATGACTGAAAAGGGGAGGATTCAAAGATCCAAATTCGCAAAGGGGAAAGGAGATAAGACATGCACAGAAGAAAATGGTAACCACACACCATAGAGTCAGAACCGAAGTATATAACATAAAACAAGAAGGACCAGAGGCAAAACCCACAAAAACCAACCAAAATAAAGAAAACAGAAACACAAGGACAAGGAAGCAATGGAAACACCAAACTACCAGAAAGCAGAAGATAAAATGGCTATAAGAAGACCTCATATTTCAATAATCACCTTAAATGTAAATGGACCGAACTCACCAATAAAAAGGCACAGAGTTGAAGAATGTATCAAAAAACAAAACCCAACCATAGGCTGCCTCCAGGAGACACATCTCAGATCCAGAGACAAATATAGACTCAAAGTGAAAGGGTGGAAAATGATATTTCAAGCAAATGGCATTCTGAGAAAAGC
>NW_011888858.1:3002516-3004091 GCF_000151845.1 Pteropus vampyrus
GAACTCACCAATAAAAAGGCACAGAGTTGAAGAATGTATCAAAAAACAAAACCCAACCATAGGCTGCCTCCAGGAGACACATCTCAGATCCAGAGACAAATATAGACTCAAAGTGAAAGGGTGGAAAATGATATTTCAAGCAAATGGCATTCTGAGAAAAGCAGGAGTAGCAGTACTAATATCGGACAAAATAGACTTCAAAATAAAAAATGTAAAGAAAGATACTGAGGGACACTTCATAAAGATAAAGTGAATCATGCACCAAGAAGACATAATACTTATTAATATCTATGCTCCCAATCAGGGAGCCCCAAAATATGTAAAGCAATTACTAAAGAACCAAAGAGAGAAACAGACCAAAACACTATCGTAGTAGGGGACCTAAATGCCCCACTGTTGGATATGAACAGATCATCCTAACAGAAAATCAATAAGGAAATAACATCCTTAAATGACACATTAGACCAACTGGACATGATTGACATATACAGAGCCTTCCAACCCCAAACAGCTGCTTATACAATCTTTTCTAGTGCACATGGAACATTCTCAAGAATCGACCTCATACTGGGACACAGAGATAGCCTCAAAAATATGAGAGTTGAAATCAAACCAACCACATTCTTTGATCATAATGCTTTGAAACTAGGGATCAACTGCAAAAAGAAAGCAAGAAGAACCATAAATACATGGAGATATGAAGGAGCTGTATAATGAAAACTACTAGATCCTATTAAAAGAAATCAAAGAAGATACAAAGAAATGGAAAGATATTCCGTGTTCTTAGATTGGAAGAATTAACATAGTTAAAACAACCATATTACCTAAAGCGTTATACAGATTTAATGCAATCCCCATCAAAATCTCATCGACATTTTTTAAAGAAATAGAATAAAAAATCATCAGATTTGTATGGAAGCATAAAAAACTCCGAATTGCCAAAGCCATCCTGAGAAAAAAGAACGAGGCATCACTCTGCCCAACTTCAAATTATACTACAAAGCGACAGTAATCAATATGGGATGGAATTGGCAGGAAAACAGACACACGGATCAGTGGAACAGAATCGAGAGTCCAGAAGTAAACCCATATTTATGTGGGCAAATAATTTTTGGAAAAAAGCCAAAAACATACAGTGAAAAAAGGAAAGCCTCTTCAATAAATGGTGCTGGGAAAACTGGAAAGCCACCTGCAAAAGAATGAAACTAGACTGTTATCTATCACTACACACCAAAATTAACTCAAAATGGATTAAGGACCTGAATATAAGACCTGAAACAATAAAATACATAGAAGAAAACATAGGAAAAAAACTCAAGGACGTTGGACTTAAAGAGGATTTTATGAATTTGACCTCAAAGGCAAGGGAATTAAGAGCAAAAATAAATAAATGAGACTACATCAAACTAAAAAGCTTCTGCTCAGCAAAAGAAATCGTCAACGAGATGAAGAGACAACCATCTCAATGGGAAAATATATTTACAAGCAACATATCCAATAAGGGCCTAATATCCAAAATATACAAAGAATTCATATGACTCAATAACAACAAAAAAACAAACGATCCAATCAAAA
>NW_011888858.1:3004646-3009381 GCF_000151845.1 Pteropus vampyrus
CTACGATAGATGATTGGCTAAAGAAGCTGTGGCACATATATACAGTGGAATATTCCTCAGCCATAAGAAGAGATGAAATATTGTCATTTGCGACAGCATGGATGGACCTCGAGATAATCATGTTAAGCGAAAGAAACCAGACAGAAAAGGTTGAAAATCACATGATATCACATATGTGGGATATAAACCTAAAAGCAACAAATGAACAGGACAATGGACAATGGACAATGGACTAGTGATTGCCAGAGGGTAAGGGGTAGGGGAGGAGGGGAGAGGTAGTCAGGGTAAAGGAGGTCAAATATAGGGAGGTAGGGGGAGGGTGAAGTGGGTAAAGGGGATCAAATATATGGTAGCTGAAGGAAACTGGACTTTGGGTGGTAATCACACAATAGAATATATAGATGTCAAATTATAATGTACACCTTAAAATTATATAATTGTATTAACCAATGTTACCCCCGAAAATTAATAAAAAAAAATCAATTGAAAAAAAAATGAAAGGCACACTAAATATGGAACCATAAAATAATGTTAAAATGAAGTTTGAATTTCAATTTTTCTGTTTATTTTAAATAAATAACTATTCATGAAAAAAAAAAAGCTCAAAATCATTAATCATTAGAGAACTATAAATCAAAACCACAATGAGAGTTTTTCTAGTCCAGATGGCAGAGTAGGTAAATGCTGTGCTTGCCTCCTCTCACAGCCACAACAAAATTACAACTTATCTACAGAACAACTATCATTGAAAATTGCCTTAAGTCTAGCTGAACAAAAGTCCTACAACTAAAATATACAGAAGCTACCTCGAGACCAGTCAGAGAGGCAGAGATGCAGAATGTGCTGGTCTCCGTACACACATGTGGCAGTAAAATTCAGGAAGAATATCTTAGCAGGAGAGGTCTCCCCAGTGGAGCAAGTGGTCCCAGCTCCACATCAGGCTCCTCAGCTCAGGGTTCCAGTGCCTGGAAGAGAAGTCCCCATAGTTTCTGGCTTTGAAATCCAGTGGATATTGTGGCTAAGTGAGACAGAGGGTGGCTGGAGTTCAGGGCATTTCTCTTAAAGAGCCCATGTGCAGATTTACTTGCTGATGGACTCATTCCCACCTATCTCCAGCTTGAAAGGCGCCAGGGATATATGGAGAGGAACTAAATTGTTTGGCTTCAGGGCAAGGGCTGGAGGGGCAGCTTTTTCTCAGACAGAAGTGCTGGCAGAATCCACTGAGCCCTTCCCTCTCCCAGCCTGGAGACACAGGTGGCTGCCATGTCTGAGTCTCCATCAACCTGCCTAACACTGGTTACCCCACCCTGGTGATTCCCTGAGACCCTGCCCCACCCAAATGAAAGGCCTACCCAAGCCACTTCTAGTGGCTTTTCCATATAAACGGCCTGTCTTGGCTCATAATGTGGACTTCCCTAAAATCTCTCGAAGATTTACAAAACCTAAACAAACAGCATCTGGCCTCGGCATGCCCCATACCTCTTGTTGAGCAGCCCCAAGCCCCCATGTCTCGGCTTTTCAAGGTACCTAAGACCCAGCACAGGTGATGGCCATCTGCAAATTGCTTGGTGACTCGTGCCACATGGCCCCAAGCAGGGCACAGTCTGCAGCTTAACTTGGCTTCTTGCAGGTCCCTTCCCAGGAGGCTGTTGGTCTGGCATGCCTGGTGGCCAACTTCGGACCGAGCCAGAGCACTATCTGGGGCCACATCTGAGGACAGCACACCCAAAGGGCAGACTAGGCAGGCACCAGAGCCTTGCTCTGTAGGGTAAGCCCCTGCACCACAGCTCTTCCACTGTAGTCACCAGCCAGTCCTCAGAATCAATCAGCCCGATGAGGCAATATCTCATATTGACATGCAAACAGCAACCAAGGCTCAACTACACACAACCTATACAAGGGACATGCTTGGAGCACCGGTTTCAGGTGACCATGAAGACTGTGACCCTTGGCCCCGTAGTGGCCCTACATAAGGCCATTCTATTGAGACTGGGGGACACAGCAGTCCTATCTAATACATAGTCCTATCTAATACAAAAGGAGGCAGCCAAAATGGGGAGACAAGTAAACATGTCCAAATGAAAGAACAGAACAAAGCTCCAGAAAAAGAACCAAACAAATGGAGACGAGCAATCTATCAGAGGCAGAATTCAAAACACTAATTATAAAGATGCTCAATTAACTTATGGGAAGAGTAGATGAACTCAGTGATAACTTTAACAAAGAGATAACTTTAACAAAAACATAAAAATGTAGATAGAAAACATAAAAAGAACTAGTCAGAAATGAAGAATACAATAATTGAAATGAAGAATGCATTAGAGGAAATCAACAGTAGATTAGATTAAGCAGAGGATCAAATCAGAGATTTGGAAGATAAGGAAATTTGGAAGATAAGGAAGATAAGGTTGCGGAAAACATCCAATCAGAACAGCAACGAGGAAAAAGAATCCAAAAAAAAAAAAGCATAGTTTAAGTGGCCTGTGGGATAACATCAGAGGTTCCAACATTTGCATCACAGGGATACCAGAAGGAGTAGAGAGAGAGCAAGGAATTGAAAATTTATGTTAAGAAATAATGGCTGAAAACTTCCCTTACCTGGTGAAGAAAATACATACAACCCCAGGAAGTGCAGAGAGTCCCAAATTGGATGAACCCAAAGAGTCTCACCAAGGCACATGAAAATTAAAATGCCAAAGGTTAAAGATAAAGACAGAGTCTTAAAAGGAGTAATAGAAAAGCAATTAGTTACTACAAGGGACCTCCAATAAGAGTGTCAGCTGATTTCTCAACGAAACTTTTCAGGCCAGAAAGGATTGGCATGAAATATTCAAAGTGATGAAATGCAAGGACCTACAACCAAGATTATTTTACCCAGCAAAGCTATCATTTAGAATTGAAGGACAGATAGATTCCCAGACAAGAAAAAGCTAGAGTTCATCACCATTCCCAGGATTATATGAAATGTTAGAGAGACATTTCATCTTTAAGAAGAAGAAAAATAAATTTAAAAAAAGATAAAAATATGACTTTTCAGTCAACGATGGACTGCATATACAATGGTGGTTCCATGAGATTATAATTGAGCTGAAATCCCTGTAAGAAATGGAAATATATATGGTTTAGAAGAAATTTATTTTCTCTGATGGGAGCAATATCTGTGGGGCTTGGCAACAGAGTCCCACTCACTCACAGCAGCTCGATTTTGAGTGTGCAGTTACATCCCAATCAGTCAGCCACTGACCTGTGTCTTAAGAGTACACTGCTATAAATTCTTTGTTGAGGAACTAAGATCCTGTACAAGGACACAGGTCCATAGGAGCTACCTTAAGTATTAAGTGCCACTGCCACTTTAGTAAAAGCTTTCTGTGGTAAAATGGAGCCGGCCTGTGCCTATACTTTGGAAATATTTTCAGATTGTTATGATATAAAGCATATGTAAGTTTTATTTCTTCCAACAATTCAATCAATGCCAGAAAGAACCCTTTGTGCCAGATGGAATCAATGGAACCAAAAACAAATTTCCAAAGATGAAATACTGAGTCCTCAGTTCTACACCTTCTCTATGTTAATTTAAACACCCTCTTTTTTTCTTTTTTCTTTTTTTACGAATACCACAGAGTTCCTTAATTTGACCACTGCTCCAATATGCAATAGCCAAAACTACACTGCCATAATAACCCCTGTGTTCCTTTATCTCTCCATCTTGATTTCTTATTCCTGCTATTCCTCAAGCCACTATTCACTCTCTCCTCTCTCGACAGTCACTATTATGTTAATTTACACCTTACTCAGCCAGTTTCTCCTCACTATTTCCAGTTGATCCAGCCCACATCCCTGTTCATGAATCAGCACTGAGAGCTTTAGTGCTCTATTTCTGACCCTGTTGGAAAGAAGCAGAGGGGGACTTTGTGAGACAGTGTTTATGAAGTCTACAGTAGTGTTCAGTAATGTACTAGGCCTTCATATTCACTCACAACTCCCTTACTTACTCAGAACTTCCAGTCCTGCAAGCTCCATTCATGATAAGTGCCCTATATAGGTACTATTTTTTACTGTATAATAGTATTTTATACATTTAAAAAAATCTTTTATACCATATTTTTTCTGTAACTTTTTTTGTTTAGATACACAAATACTTACTATTGTGTTACAACTGCATACAGTATCCAGTATAGGGATATGCTATACAGGTTTGTAGCCTAGTAGCAATAGGATATACCTACAGCCTAGGTGTGTAGTAGACTATACCATCTAAGTCTGTGTTAGTATACTCTGTGATGTTCGCACAGTGATGAAATCACCTAGTGACACATTTTTCAGAACATTATCTTGTTGTTAAGTGATGCATGATCACATACTAGGCAAGATTCCCATATTTTATATAAAATAGTAGACTATTAAATCTAGGTAGACTGAAATAAGTTAAAGATACCCATTGTAATTTCTAGAATAAGCATTAAAATATTAATGCAATGATATATACTTAAAAAGCCAGTTGCAAAAAAAAAATGGAATTCTAAAAAATATTTAATTAACCAAAAGAAGGTGAGAAGGGAACAGAAAACCAAAAAAGTAAATGAAATTAATAAAAACAACCCAGAAAATAGTAGTTCTAAATCTAATATTAATAATTAGATTAAATGTAAATGTTCTAAACACTTCAATTAATAAGTAGACATTGTCAGAACAGATTAAAAAAAAAGCAAGATGCAACTACATAATGATAAAAGTG
>NW_011888858.1:3010441-3012848 GCF_000151845.1 Pteropus vampyrus
TATTCAATTTCTTAGCCTCTTGGCCTCTTCCAGAATTGGCAGTAGATCCTAGGAGAATGGATTAAAACTTAGAGCCTCACTCTCTGGGTCTCCTTTTTATCTAGGATCTTCTCTTCATATTTTTTTTTTTCACTGCCTTGTTGATTCTTCAATGCCTCACATTGGTTTTCATCTATTTTATCCAGTTTTACTAGCTGTTCTCAGCAAGAGGCTTGGTCCAAATTATCGAGTCTGCCATTACTAAGTGCAGAACCTCTGATAATGGTGATATTTTATTGTTATAAGACATAGAAAGAATGAAGATTGGAGGATTTCATGGATAGACAAACCAGTAAAAGACCCAACAGGGACAGAAAAACAAAACTTTGTCCAAAGAAGAGAATGAAGAGGAGAAATAAGATGATACTTCCATCAGTTATTCATCATTGCATAACAAAATACCACAAACCTAGTGGCTTAAGACAACACTTTTATTATCTCAGAGTTTTTAATGGGTCAAGGATCTAGGCATTGCTTAGCTGGGCTCTCTGCTTCAGAGTCTCCCACAAAGTTGTAATATGTCATCCAGAGCTGGGGTCTCATTTGAAGGTATAACAGAAGAAGGATACATTTCTAAGTTCATAAATATGGTTGGCATAATTCAGTTCATAAATATGTTGGCATAATTCAGTTATTTAGGGCTATTTGACCGAGGGCCTCAGTTCCTAGATAATTGTTGGCTATATTTTCCTTGTCACATAGTTCTCTTCATAGAGCATCTCACAATATGGCAGCTTGCTTAATCAAACCCAGCAAGTGAGAGAGAGGGCTAGTAAGATGGAAATTACAATCTTATGGCGTTCAATCACAGAAATGGTATTCTCTCACCTTTGCCATATTCTACTGGTTAAAAGCATGTCACAGTTCTCACCCATAATCAATGAGAAGGGATTATGCAAAGATGTGAATATCAGAAGGAGGTCATTCAAGACCATCTTATACTTTGCCACAGTATTCACTCATGTATACAATTAAGTTCTTCCTTCCTCTGGCAACAGCAGAGAAAATGGACAGTAGACTAGAAAAACAATAGTTAATTTATGACAGACAACTTTTGGAAAAGCAGCAAGTAAAATATCAAAGCCTGAGTAACAAAGAAAATAAGGCTATCTTTCATAGAAAGAAATTGTGATTAGACACAAATTGAACTATGAAAAGATTGCTAGCCTCTTCTAAGGTTTAATCCAGGAGTACAGTCCTATGAAGCTATATAGCTGAAAAGAGAAGGAAGTTCACCTGGAGGTCTTGAATGCTTATGTAGAGATAAAAACAAAACTGTATTTGTTCATGATGTGAATTGGTTTTGCCTGTTACAGTCATAAGGGAATTTTTCACGACTTAGAAATTTACTTCATTAATATTTGATATGTGTTCTAAATTTTTTCTTTATTGAACATTTCAGTGAAACTTTGAGGATAGAGGATGTATTCTGTTTATCAAAGTATGTAGTCGCATTAGTTCTGGGAAATGGGAAAAAAGGCCACTTTGCTCTATTTGTTAAAACTAGTTATCTAGTTATTGTAGAATTCATGAACAATTGCATAGTTGGAAATGCTACATGTCAATTTTACACATACATTTTAAAATGCGCAACTATGTTAATAGGTTTTCTAATTTTTTATAGGACCCAAATGAAGATACAGAATGGAATGAAATTTTAAGAGATTTTGGCATTCTTCCTCCAAAAGAAGAACCAAAAGATGAAATTGAAGAAATGGTTTTACATTTACAGAAAGAAGCAATGGGTATAGTTGTGTGTTTGGTGGGCTGGGTGAAGGGGATAATACAGTTAAGATAGTGATAGTGTATTTCATGAACTTAGAGCAAGAGAAGGCATTCAAGATTATTTAATATAAGTCCCACCCATACTTTTCAAATTCCTAATTCATATGCTCAAAGTCACATGTTGGTTAGTAACAGAGCTGAAATGTCCTGGTATCTGACCCAGTGAGCTTTTTTCCCCTCTACCTTGTGGTTACTTCCTATTTTGATCATTCTACATAGTATGTATTATTTGTCAAGATTTCCAGGTACTTGGGAAATTTATGGGGTCTAACAGATTTTCACATCTGCTTTTAAATGTAGCCTGGTAGTTATGTGAACTCTGAGAGAGTAATAACACTTTAAACAAACCTGAGGCAGTCACATCATATTGCAGAAACTACAACATTAAAGACATTCTTGATCTCCATTTAGCTACTGTATTGTTTTTTCTAGACATCTGACTATAAATTAAAATTAGTTTTTAAACAATTCAATTATTTACAATTTATTTTGTTTTAGTTAAACCATATGAAAAGATGACTCTTGCACAGTTGAAGGAAGCTGAAGATGAATTTGATGATGAAGATATGAGAGCTATTGAAAC
>NW_011888858.1:3014463-3015382 GCF_000151845.1 Pteropus vampyrus
GTAAACAAATTCAGAGGAAGAAACACTTCATGCTCACTGAAGAATTCCAATTAATAAGTGTATACAGAATGAGGAAAACAGAGAGTCACTATCAGGACACCACAGCAATAATCCCTAATGGCAAGATCTGCTGATAGATGCTAAAATGAGTGGGTGAAATTTTAAATAGAAACAGGGTATTTGCATAATCTCAAAAGATCTTCCCCCAAAGTATTTAATAATTATAAAGATGGAAATAGTAAGTTTCAGTGTAGAGTTTTGGTGGATCCCATCTTGGGGAAGTGACCAACATCACAAATAATACATGTTGACATCAAGTAACTCCAGATATGATGTGCTGAGGATGACATATCACCTCTGTGGTATCCTTTTCCATAATGCATAACCTCAATCTAATCATAAGAATACATCAGAGAAACCCAAATTGGAGGAACTTTCAAATAAAAACTGACCAGTTTGATGTCATGAAAGATGGCAGAGTATAAAACTCCAGAGATCTATCTCTTTATCTAGACAATGGTCATACTGGCTGAAACTCTGAAGTGACAGATTTGGAACTCTGGAGTCTATTTTAACATTTGTGGCTTCTAGTATAAAGCTGGCATTTGGTACTGGTTGATTTCAGTCCTCAGTTGTGGTAACAGCTATTCATTCCTCAATCCCTCTTCCGCCCCCGCCCCCTGCCCGCTGCCCCGCTTCATGGCAAGTAGATGGACAGCGACCTGTGTTTCTGGTAAAGATTGCTGGAGCAGGGTGGGCAATAAACACTTTGTCCTCAAATATCAAGGTTCTGTGTTCTGACTGTGGATTGCTGCTTCTGAATATAGAGGTACAGGCACAGAGTCTGATCATCATTGTGTCAACCCTCACTGGTTCAGGTGGCTTCCAGGGTATTTAAAGGAGCCACATTTATATTTTA
>NW_011888858.1:3015432-3021048 GCF_000151845.1 Pteropus vampyrus
TAGAGGTACAGGCACAGAGTCTGATCATCATTGTGTCAACCCTCACTGGTTCAGGTGGCTTCCAGGGTATTTAAAGGAGCCACATTTATATTTTAGAGACATTAAAAAACAACCATATATATGGGAGAATTTAGAAAGCCTTGGGAGAGATGAAGGCTCAGAAAAGAAAACACTTTATTCTTTCACCTCAGGCTGATCCCTGGCACAGAGACATTCTACAGTAATAATAAAACATACATGGGGAGGAGAAGAATCTGATTTCCGGAATTATCACGTTATATGAATCAAATGTTTGATTTTCAATAAAAAAATCACAAGGCATACAAAGAAACAGAAAAGTATGGCCATTCAAAGGAACAAAATAAATCAATACAAAACATACCCAAGGAAGCCCAGATGTCAGATTTGCTAGACAAAGACTTTAAGACAACTGAGTTAAAGATGTTCAAAGAGCTAAAGGTAGACATGGGCAAAGACAGGAAAATATTGTATGAACAAAATGGTAATAGTGGGAGGTGGCTCCACAGTGTAGTGGTTAGCATGTCTGTTTTACACACAGTAGGTCCTGGGTTCGCATCGTAGGTGGAGCCACAGACCATACCCTGGGTGCGCCAGGCCCCAGGTGCGCCAGGCCTTGGGTGCATGCCGTGAGCGTGTGGGAGGAGACACCCTGCCTTCAAAGATCCAGTTCTTAAGGGAAAATGGCAACATCCATAGGTCAGGGGTGGAAGTGGGGAGGGGATTAAAGATGGGAAAAAATGGTAATAGCAATAAAGAGAAATTATAAAATGAACCAAAAAGGTATTCTGAAAGTAAAAAGTAAGATAATTAAAGTAAAATATACAGTAGAGGGCTTCAAAAGCAGATATGAAGAAAGCAGAAGAAAGAATCAGAACATTTGAAGGTAGGACAATTGAAGTTATTACATCTGAGGAACAGAAAGAAAAAAATAAAAGTGACCTGTGGTACATTATTAAGTGAACCAACATATGTAGCATGGGAATCCCAGAAAAAAAAGAGAAAAAGAAAAAATATTTGAAGAAACAATGGCTGAAAACTTCCCAACTATGATAAAAGATATAAATTTAGAAATCCAAGATGCTCGATGAACTCTAAGTAGGATAAGTACAAAGAGACCCATACAAAGACACATCATAAACAACTGTTGAAAGACAGAAGCTTGAAATCAGTAAGAGAGAAGTGACGTGTCCCATACAAGGGACCCTTAATAAAACTATGAGCCAATTTCTCATCAGAAACCTTAGAGGCCAGAAGGCAGTGGGTTGATATGTTTAAAGTGCTACAAGAAAAAAAGAACTGCCAAGCAAGAATTCTATATCTGGCAAAACTATGCTGCAAGAATGAAGGAGAAATTAAGACTTTCCTAGGTAAAAGCTAAGTGAATTTATTACTACTAGAATTGCCCTAAAAATTATCTATGAGAGTCCTTCAGTCTAAAATTAAAGGGCACTAGAGAGTAACTCAAAGCCATGTGAAGAAATAACACGTAAAAGTAACTACATAGGCAAATATAAAAGCTAGTATTATTGTATTTTTGGTTTTTAACTCCTTTTTCCTATGTGATTTATAAGGCAAATGTATAAAACAATAATTATAAATCAATGTTAATGGACACACGATATATAACGATGTAGTCTATAACAATAAAAACATAAAGAGGGAGAGATGGAAATGTATAGGAAGCAGGATGTATGCTATTGAAACTAAGTTGGCATTATTCACAGTAGGTCATTATAAGATATTAATTTTAATCCTTAAGGTAACCACTAAAAGAATACAGAAAAGGAAAAAAGAATGAAATCAAAATGGTACACTACAAAAATCAACTAAATACAAAAAGAAGCAGTGATGGAAGAATTGAGGAACAAAAAGCGTATAAGAAATACAGAAAATAGCCAAATGGCAGCAATTCTTCCTTATTAGTAATTACTTTGCTGTGTTGGTCCCACGCTATTAATTTTGATGCTATTGGCTAGGAATGCTTGAGCCTCTATGATTCATATATTATGGCTGGAGCAGCTCTTGTGGTTCTTACTATGACTGCAGGATGTCTTCAGCAAGAAACTATCAAGAAAACTTGAGGAACAAGGTTTATTACTCACAGGTTCTGGAGGATACATGGCACGCCTAAGGGCCACACAGCCAGGTCATGGGGAGAGAAAGAGAGAGAGATAGAGAAAGGGAAGGACAAGGGAGATGGGGAGGGAGAAAACTCGTGACTGCCTTATTAGGGTCCAATTGTGGGGTATCTAGACTTTGAGAGTTCATTCAATATTGGCTAATTTAGAGCATAAGAGCTGGAATTTGAGCACAGGAAGAAGAAGGGTCACTTAAGCAGTCAGCTATCTAGGTTACCCAGGGCTTTCTGAAAGAGGGAGCTTCATGAGTAGGAGAGGCCTAATTCCTTATTTGGTTGTTTTGCTAGTAGCTGTGTCATACAGCTGGCAATATGTTTTTCAAGATGGATGTCTTTTGAAATAGATGCCTGACCATTCAAAAGCTTAATGTCAGGCACTTACATTACATATTTTAACTGTAAATGAATTATAAATTTAATTAATCTACAATTAAAGGCAGAAATTGGCAGAATGAATAAAAAGAAACACAATATAGGTCCTGAAAACCAAAGCAATCTTAAGGAAGAACAAAGTTGGAGGACCCACATTTCTTGATTTCAAAACTCACTACAAGTAACAGTAATCAAAACAATGTGGTAGTGGCATAATGACAGATGTACAGACCAATGGAATAGAATAGAGAGAGTCCAGAAAAAACTTCGTCATGTAGTCAAGTAGTTTCAATAGGGTGCCAAGACTATTCAATGGAAAAAGGACAATCTTTTCAACAAATGGTGCTAGGAAAACTGAATATCCACATGCAGAAGAATAAAGTTGGACTCCTAACTCATATTATATACAAAAATTAAGTCAAATGGATCAAAGATGTAAATATAAGAACTAAAACTAAAAACTCTTCAAAGAAAACATAAGGGGAAATGTCCACGACATTGGATTTAGCAGTGAGTTCTTACATATGAAACCAAAAGCACAAGCAACAAAAGAAAAAAAAAACAGATAAATTGAACTACATCGAAGTTTTAAACTTTTGTGCAACAATGGACACTATCAAGAGATTGAAAAAACAACCCACAGGAGAAAATATTTGCAAATTATATATATGAAAACAGATTACTAACCAGAATTTATAAAGAACTCCTAAAACTCAACAACAAAAAGACAACCCAATTAAAAAACGTGCAAAGGATTTCAGTAGAAATTCCTCCAAAGAAGGTATACAAATGGAAAATATGCACATGGAAAGATGCTTAACATCATTAGTCATTAGGGAAAATAAAAATCAAAACCACAATGAGTGGGACAGAGGCTGCCCCCGTGGCAGAGGCAGCTGCAGACACCTCTTAAAAGGTGTCCGCGAGCAAACTTTTGTGCTGATGGACTTGCTCGTTCTGAGCACCAGTGACAGTCGGCTGTTCAGGGAGGCTCCAGGGACTTACAGGGGTTCACAGAGTTGTCGGAGTGAGGGCTGGAGGCAAGACTCTCTCCCGGACAGAAGTGCTGGCGGTATCCATTATTTCTCTCTTGATCCCTTCCCCCTCCCAGTGTGCAGACACAGCGCCTCCATAGCTGCCATAGCCAGAAGTCATCAAACTGGATAACAGAGGTCACTCTGCCCAGAGGAGTCCCTGAAACTCTGCTTTCCCCAACTCACGGCTTCACCCACGCTACATCCAGGTGTGTCCTTGCTTAGTCAGCAGCGCCTAGACTCACACTGGTGGCAGCTGGCCTCGGTTTCTGGTGTGGCCTTTTGAGACAACTATAAGCACAGCATCTATGGGTTGCTTTCTGAATCTTAACAGGTGGCCCTGGAGAAGCACAGGCTTGGGCTAAATTTGGCCTGCAGCTGAACCCCTCTCAGGACTGTGCCACTGGACACCTAACACACAAAGCCGCACTAATAAGACCGGGAGACTTAGGAGCTTTGCTTAGGACACAGAAACAGACAGAAAGGGAGCCAAAATGAGAAGACAAAGAAGCAGAAACCATATGAGAGGAGAGAACAGAGATCCAGAAATAATGGAGTCCAACAGATGCAGAGTTCAAAACACTGGTTATAAAGATGCTCAATGAACTTATGGAAAGTGTAGAGAAATTCAGTGAGAAGTTCAACAAAGAGATCAAAAACATAAAAATGGAAATGGAAATTATAAAAAGGAACCAGTCAGAAATGAAGAACACATTATCTGAGATGAGAAGTATATTAAATGGAATAAATGAAGTGAATAAAGAAGAGGATCAAATGATCTATATAGAGGATGGGAAAGCCAAGGACACTCAATCAAAATGGCAAGAAAAAAGAAGCTAAGACTATAATAATAATTTAAGAAATCTATGGGACACTATTAAAGGTAAAAATATCTGTCATAGGGGTACCTGAAGGAAAACAAGACGTTGAAAAGCTATTTGAAGAAATAATGATGGAAAACTTCTCTAACTTGGTGAAGGAAATAGACATAAAATCCCAGGAAGCTCAGAGAGTCCCCAAAACCAGGAACCCAAAGAGGCCCACACCAAGACACATCATAATTAAAATGCCAAAGGTTAAATGCAAAGAGAGAACCTTAAAAGCAGCAAGACAAAAGCAGTTAGTTACCTACAAGGGAGCACCCATAAGACTGGCAGCTGATTTCTCAAAAGAAACTATGCAGGACAGAAGGGTTTGGCACAAAATATTCAATGTGATAAAAAACCCAGGATCTACAATCGAGAATATTTTATCCAGCGAAGCTATCATTTAGAATTGAAGGACAAAGATCTTCCCAGACAAAAGTAAGCTAAAGGAATTTATCATCACCAAGCCAATATTGCAGGGACTTCTTTAAGAAGAAAAAAATATGTATCAAAAACAGGAATAAAGAATGGAAATAACTACATTCCTATCAACAAGTACCTCAAATGGAAAAGAATTAAGTGCTCCAACCAAAAGATAGAGTGGTTGAATCGTTAAGAAAACGAGACCCTCTATATATGCTACGAGAGACTCATTTGAGATTAAAAGACACACAGAGACTAAAAGGAAGGGGATGGAAAAAGATATTGCCTTGATGGACCTAGAGGAACGAAATGGGCTGGATAGAGAAAGACATATATCGCATGATTTCATGTACATGTGGAATCTAAAGAACAAAATCAACAATAACAACAACAAAAGTGGAAATAATCTCATAGATACAGAGAATAGAGGGATACTAGATGGGATAGGGGTTTGGGAAGGACAAAAAAAAAGGCAAAGAGATTAAAACGTACAAATGGATAGTTGCAGAATAGACATGGAGATATAGAGTATAGCATGCGGAAGATGGTTAATAATGTTGTAATAAATATGTAAGGGGAAGAGGGATACTAGATTTAGTGGGGTGATCGCTTTGTGAGTTATGTGGATCTCTGATCACTATGCTATACAACTGAAACTGGTATATTACTGTATGCCAACTATAATTGAAAAAAAAACCGCATTGAATTGTACAATGTAAATACAAGCAACTAATTGTCTATTTCAATATAGACAAAAAAATAT
>NW_011888858.1:3022263-3024508 GCF_000151845.1 Pteropus vampyrus
TTTTTGGTGTTTATGTTGAAAATTATTTTCCCATATAAATATGGGTTTATTTCTGGACTCTCAATTTTGTTCCACTTGTCCATGTGTCTATTTTTCTGCCAAACCATGCTGTTTTGATTACTGTCACTTTGTAGTATAATTTGAAGTCAGGCAGAGTGATGCCTCCAGCCTCATTCTTTTTTCTCAGGATGGCTTTGGCAATTCGGGGTCTTTTGTGCTTCCATACAAATCTGATGATTTTTTGTTTTATTTATTTTAAAAATGCCAATGGGATTTTGATGTGGATTGCATTAAATCTGTATCATGCTTTAGGTAATATGGTCATTTTAACTATGTTAATTAAGATTTTTCTTTTAAAGAGCAGGTTTACATTCACAGCAAAATTGAGTGAAAGGTATAGAGATTTCCAACATACTCCCTGCCCTCACATGCATAGTCTCCCTCATCAGCAATCCCTACCAGAGTGATGTATTTGTTATAATTGATGAACCTACATCAATATAGCATAATCAACGAAAGTCCATAGTGTACATTGCATTTCATTCTTGGTGTTGTATATTCTTTGGGTTTGGACAAATGCATGATGACATGTGTCCATCATTATGGTATCACACACAGTATTTTTACTGCCCTAAAAATTCTCTGTGCTTTGCCCGTTCATCCTTCTCCCCTGCCAACCCATAGCAACCACCAATCTTTTTACTGTCTCCATTATTTTGCCTTTTCCAGACTGTCATATAGTTGGGATCAAACAGTAGCCTTCTTAGATTGGATTCTTTCACTTATTCTTTCATAATATGTATTTAAGTTTCCTCCATGTCTTTTCATGGCTTGATATCTCATTTCTTTTTAGCACCGAATAATATTCCATTAACTGGATGAACCACAGTTTATTTATCCATTCACCTACTGAAGGATATCTTGGTTACTGCCAAGTTTTGACAACGATGAATAAAGCTGCTACAAACATCTGTGTACTGTTTTTTGTGTGGATTAAAATTTTCAACTCCTTTGTGTAAATACCAGGGTCACAATAGCCAGATCATATGGTAAGAGTATATGTTTAGTTTTATAAGAAACCTCTAAACTGTCTTCTAAAAGCTATACCATTTTGCATTTCCACCAGCCATGAATGAGAGTTCCTATTGCTCCACATCTTCTTTGGCAGGTGCTGTTGTCAGTGTTCCAGATTTTGGCCATTCTATTAGGTGTGTAGTGGTTTCTTACTGCTTTAATTTGCATTTTCCTGAAGACATAGTGTGGAGCATCCTTTCAGATGCTTATTTGTTATCTGCATATCTGTATGTCTTATTTGGTGAGGTGTCTATTAAGGTCTTCGGCACATTTTAAAATCAGGTTGTTTGTTTTTTTATCGTTGAGTTTTTAGTGTTCTTTGTATATTTTGGATAACAGTCCACATATCAGATGTGTCTTTTGCAAATATTTTCTTCCATTCTTTGCTAAAGAGAGAGGTTTCTAGAGACAACAGTTGTAACAGTGATTTTACGATCCCCAGAGGAGTTTGATACTAGGACACAATTGCAGTAGTAGTTCCATGTTTCCCAAGTTTCTGGATTGTAGCAGAGAAAGCTGTTCCCTTGGCAGACCAGTTTTGCAGTGTTGTTCTGGGAGTAATTCCTAGTAGCCCTGCTAGAGCCTCCTCCCTCTTTCCATTGAGTTAGTAAAGCACTTAATTCCATGGATTACGCTTCTTGCTAAATGGCTAAAGGGCTTTCTTTTTGTGCAACTGAATCCCCACTGATGATTGTTATGTGAAAAATGCAGGCCACTGAGCACTAAGTCACTTCCTGATGGCAAAATTCACCCAGGTATTTGTCTTTCCCTGCCCAATGCCACTGAAGTATCAGAGTTGCAGCATCAAAGTAGGGCATGGTGCCATCATAAAACAAGAAATTTTTGAAAGATATTAAGCCAGTTAGATAAAATTGAGGAAAATCAATGATAATGATACTAAATACTCAATGAAAAATGTGGCTCCCAAAAGATGTTTGGAGTAACTGTAAGTTCTGAATATCTGGGTCGGTAGAGGGAAAACTGAAGAACTTCAGTTTGAAAACTGTTTAAAGGCCCTAGACTTACATTGCTATTCTTGGCATTCTCCTCTAGGCTTCATTTTACCTGGATTACTTATTATGGAGAGTGGTTTACATGACATGTTTCTAATATGTGAAATAGGACAGAATGTGAAAATATTCCCAGGATTTTGTATTTATTCAGGTATGAT
>NW_011888858.1:3024558-3027282 GCF_000151845.1 Pteropus vampyrus
CTGGATGAACCACAGTTTATTTATCCATTCACCTACTGAAGGATATCTTGGTTACTGCCAAGTTTTGACAACGATGAATAAAGCTGCTACAAACATCTGTGTACTGTTTTTTGTGTGGATTAAAATTTTCAACTCCTTTGTGTAAATACCAGGGTCACAATAGCCAGATCATATGGTAAGAGTATATGTTTAGTTTTATAAGAAACCTCTAAACTGTCTTCTAAAAGCTATACCATTTTGCATTTCCACCAGCCATGAATGAGAGTTCCTATTGCTCCACATCTTCTTTGGCAGGTGCTGTTGTCAGTGTTCCAGATTTTGGCCATTCTATTAGGTGTGTAGTGGTTTCTTACTGCTTTAATTTGCATTTTCCTGAAGACATAGTGTGGAGCATCCTTTCAGATGCTTATTTGTTATCTGCATATCTGTATGTCTTATTTGGTGAGGTGTCTATTAAGGTCTTCGGCACATTTTAAAATCAGGTTGTTTGTTTTTTTATCGTTGAGTTTTTAGTGTTCTTTGTATATTTTGGATAACAGTCCACATATCAGATGTGTCTTTTGCAAATATTTTCTTCCATTCTTTGCTAAAGAGAGAGGTTTCTAGAGACAACAGTTGTAACAGTGATTTTACGATCCCCAGAGGAGTTTGATACTAGGACACAATTGCAGTAGTAGTTCCATGTTTCCCAAGTTTCTGGATTGTAGCAGAGAAAGCTGTTCCCTTGGCAGACCAGTTTTGCAGTGTTGTTCTGGGAGTAATTCCTAGTAGCCCTGCTAGAGCCTCCTCCCTCTTTCCATTGAGTTAGTAAAGCACTTAATTCCATGGATTACGCTTCTTGCTAAATGGCTAAAGGGCTTTCTTTTTGTGCAACTGAATCCCCACTGATGATTGTTATGTGAAAAATGCAGGCCACTGAGCACTAAGTCACTTCCTGATGGCAAAATTCACCCAGGTATTTGTCTTTCCCTGCCCAATGCCACTGAAGTATCAGAGTTGCAGCATCAAAGTAGGGCATGGTGCCATCATAAAACAAGAAATTTTTGAAAGATATTAAGCCAGTTAGATAAAATTGAGGAAAATCAATGATAATGATACTAAATACTCAATGAAAAATGTGGCTCCCAAAAGATGTTTGGAGTAACTGTAAGTTCTGAATATCTGGGTCGGTAGAGGGAAAACTGAAGAACTTCAGTTTGAAAACTGTTTAAAGGCCCTAGACTTACATTGCTATTCTTGGCATTCTCCTCTAGGCTTCATTTTACCTGGATTACTTATTATGGAGAGTGGTTTACATGACATGTTTCTAATATGTGAAATAGGACAGAATGTGAAAATATTCCCAGGATTTTGTATTTATTCAGGTATGATGAAGCCAACAGATCAGGAGATAATCGCCGTTGAAAAGATAGTTTGTTTACTCATAGTTCTCAAGAGTCGGGGGCATGCCCCACAATGCAGGGCCACACAGGGAAGCACCAGAGTTGGTCAAGAGGCAGAAGTAGTGAGGAGATAGCATGGACACCAGTTTTTTTGTATATATATGGTTTCTGTGGAAAAGGCAAATTAGGCAGGGTAAACTGATTTAGGACTGGCTAGTTTGAATAATTTTCGTAGGCTCTGGGGTATAGTGGCTCTCTCTGGTTGTGTAGTACCTGACTCAGGGACGATTAGATCGGGGAGATAGTGTCTCAGCTTAATAAAGGAGGTGATTGGGGGGATCGGGCTCCAGACCGGTTGGTTTGCCTTTGAGAAATGTGCTCTACAGCAAGTGGTTGCTATCTTTAGGAATTAGCTAGATCTGGGAGGGGTAGTCTCTCCAGGATAAGCAAAGCCCCATGTGCCAGAGCATCAAGAATGCAGAAAATGAGAAAATACAGTGAATATACAGAGAAAGAAGGGGTGTAAGTACTCTCAGATAACTGAGAGATATAGAATCAGTAACTTTTAAGAAACTTGCAGATATATAAGAAACCATTTAGATTTGCTTCGTGAATCCAAGCATTTGACAACTAAATCAAAGTATGTAAATTTTGAGACAGTTGTTTAAGAAAGTTTTAAGAGTCCCTATGGATGAATAACTAGGTAACATGGAATACTCACTGTGTGCTACGCACCATCCTAAGAAATGTACATGTATTAACTCATTTAATCCCCAACAATCCCATGCAAGTAGATATTAGTATTATTCCCAAATAATTCAGTTGGGGAAACTGAACTTAGATCAAATAACTTGCCCTAATTCATGCTGCTAATAAGTGGGAACTGGTATTTAAACCCAGTTTAGTCTGGCTTTAGAGTCCAAGCTTTTCATTCTTCTCTACCACCTCTCTACTTGCAATAAATTTTATAACAAATAATTATACATATTCACAAAGGCTTTGGACTGAAGGTCAGCTTATGATGATAGTTATGAGCATGTAAATTGGGATAATAATAGTATTAACTTTATAAAAATTTGGAAGGATTAGTTAATGTAGTGCACTTAAAACAGTACCTGGCAACGTAATAAGCACTCAGTAAATGTTAGCTATTATTGTTATGTATACTTTCTTAATAAGTATTTAACCTGTGTATGAGAATTTATTGCCCAATGTCTAAATAAATTCTCTATAGCTATGATTAAGACCTAATCTTAAATAAAAATAAATTTAAAAGTCAGTAGCTAACCTCTTATACTTTGCAATAAGCATGACAACACAAATTCCTATATAAACAAACTGG
>NW_011888858.1:3027332-3041996 GCF_000151845.1 Pteropus vampyrus
TTAACTCATTTAATCCCCAACAATCCCATGCAAGTAGATATTAGTATTATTCCCAAATAATTCAGTTGGGGAAACTGAACTTAGATCAAATAACTTGCCCTAATTCATGCTGCTAATAAGTGGGAACTGGTATTTAAACCCAGTTTAGTCTGGCTTTAGAGTCCAAGCTTTTCATTCTTCTCTACCACCTCTCTACTTGCAATAAATTTTATAACAAATAATTATACATATTCACAAAGGCTTTGGACTGAAGGTCAGCTTATGATGATAGTTATGAGCATGTAAATTGGGATAATAATAGTATTAACTTTATAAAAATTTGGAAGGATTAGTTAATGTAGTGCACTTAAAACAGTACCTGGCAACGTAATAAGCACTCAGTAAATGTTAGCTATTATTGTTATGTATACTTTCTTAATAAGTATTTAACCTGTGTATGAGAATTTATTGCCCAATGTCTAAATAAATTCTCTATAGCTATGATTAAGACCTAATCTTAAATAAAAATAAATTTAAAAGTCAGTAGCTAACCTCTTATACTTTGCAATAAGCATGACAACACAAATTCCTATATAAACAAACTGGCATTATAACAACATTAATAGTTATTCTATCATTCTTTAAAGTGTTTGATATGTACTAGCATTACATTCATTGTCTTTGTTACTGTATATGGGAATGACCTGAAGAACATAATAACTTTCCTATGCGATTTCATTTCATTTTTTTTTTTTTTTAATTAGAGAAAAGCGATTACAGGAATGGAAAGCTCTTAAGAAAAAACAAAAATTTGGAGAGTTAAGAGAAATTTCTGGAAATCAGTATGTGAATGAAGTCACGAATGCAGACAAAGATGTATGGGTTATAATTCATCTATATAGATCAAGGTAATTACCATAGCATTTTTGCAAAATATTAATATACTAATGTTTTAAGATACATATTTCTGGTTTTAAGGTTATATAAAGCATAAAACAAAGTACTCATGAAAAAAATATGTATGTCTATATAGAGAGCCATTGGCTTCAGGGATTAAAATAGGTATTTTAATATATTTGCATGTCTAATTTAAAGAACTTGTCACATTTCTTAAAAAAATAAGCTTTCTTGGGAGCTAATTAAAAAAACTTATGGAAAATTTCAAACATACAGAAAAGAAGAGTGATAAAATGAGCACTCTAAATACAGGCCAGGTAGATTCAACAGTTAATATTTTGCCATATTTGTATCATTTTGTATGTGTGTGTATTTGCAGAACCACTTCAAAATAAATTACACATAGCATGACACTTTTCTCCTAAGTAATCCAGCATGCATCTTCAAAACATAAGGGCATTTTTCTATATAACCATAATACCATTTTCTTGCCTAACAAAATTAACAGTAATTCCTAATGGCATCTAATACCCAGACCATATTACTCAAATTTTCCCAACTTCAAAATATCTTTTATAAATAATATATTTTTGAACAAAGACCCAATCAAGGATAATGTAGCACATTTGAATATATGATATCTCTTTAGTCTCTTTTTACAGAATAATTCTCTTGCATTCCCCTATTCCCCTCAAACAGTTAATTATAAAGTGCCTAGTTGTACCTAAGTATAACCTATATGTCCCCAGGCTTCACCATCCTGGTATAATGATAATCGAGAAAAATAGACTTTTCCCCAACTCTGCCCAAGAGGAGCTGCAAGCTCCCATAGTTTCACAAATCTCTCACAGAAACAGTGCCTCTAGCTTTAGGTCCAACTCCCCTCTGCCTGCACTCTAAGCCAGTCCAGGAACAGAGGTCATGACAGTAGCCCTCATTACCTTTTTCTCATTCTCTGAATAAAAAAATGTCTCTCCTCTTCAGGTTCTCAAGAGAAATTCAGTATACAGAGCAATTTATGCCAATTAGAGTCTTGCTGTTTACCAGCTTACCCAGTTCCTCAGACAAATTTTGTTAGGACATCATGCCCTATAAAAGAAGACTTTATTTTTATTACTGTAATTAAAGTATACTACAGCCATGCTACCCTCTATAAGCTCGATCCCGTCTGATCTCAGAAGCTAAGCAGGGTTGGGCCTGGTTAGTACTTGGATGGGAGCACCTAGGAAGACCAGGTGCTGTAGGCATAAAAAATAAAATATAAGGGATTGTAAGCTGACAAGGTCCTTGCAATCTGTGAGGTCAACCAAGGGTTGCCTCGCCTAAAAAAATTTAAAAAAATAAAATAAGTTAAATAAATAAAATAAAATACTAGGGAATTAATTTTTTAGTAGTTTAAAGCCTTAAAAAGAATCATTTCCCATTTTTCCTATACCATTATCTGGTTAAACCAATGTGGAGATTTGCTGATTTTGGTTCTTCACAAATAAGTGTGTGAAACATCAACATTTACAATACTAAGATCTGTGTGTCATAACTTATATACTGAAGTGGTTCACTGAGTATGTTTTCTGAGATCTATTATGATTAGCAGAATGGATGTTGGTTCTGAATCACCATACTCTGGTATAAAATTATTTATTTTAACAGTTATTTCTAGATAAATTACTACTTTTGACAATTTTCAAAAACACATAAAAGAGGTTGATGTGTTTTAGTCTAAGCTAGGCTGTTTCAAACTGTCATATGCTTTGATGGACTCAAAGAGTAAGGATCTGTTTTTATAACATTTTAAATATTTGTCGACTTCTCAGAAAGTTTATTGGGCAATCTAAGAAAGTTATATAAAAGATTAGTTTTCTTGACATTAAGAAAATGAATTCGTGTTGGTATATAACTTACATTTTAAGAATATTAATCTATAATCAAATTTATAAAACAGAAACTAATTATTTGTGTTACAAATATTCTTTAGAAAAGTCTAATTTTAATAATAGATTTACTCAACTTTTTGATATTATAAAGCGAAGTATACCTGTTAATTTGTATTTCTACCTGCCTTTTATAAACTTTACAGGAGGGTAGGAATTTGTTTTTTAAATTAGATTCCTAAGTTCTGTAATTTTAATATTTCTTTGCCACTAAATTTATAGAATTGGGCCTAGTCTTTAACCAAGTGAAGGCTCAGCCTGCTTAGGATACCTTAGAGGACTCTAACTAATTCTGGGAAAGTGAGCCTAGTGGCTTAGTTAGCTTTGTTTCTGATTTTATTCATTCTTGTACCTGTATCCAAATTCTCATTTTGTGCTTCTACATTCTTCTTATACTCATATACCATATAATTTTGAACCTCATATACCATAACTAGGCCCTTAACTTGTTTTCTGATGCCAGAAGTCTCCCTAATATTTTATAATTTTTATGGAGTTAAATTCTGGCCCCCAAACTACTTTCTCCCTGAACCACAATCCGTTATGGCTATAGTCTCTTAATTTCATGCTTTTCACTGCCATCACCAATGCCTACCTGCCTTCTGCCATCCACCTCATAAGTGTCTGTCATACCACTGACTCAGCTCTCATTCTGACAGTAATAGTAAAATCCATTTAAATTAGATATTAGTGGATTCAGTTCATCTGTTTGAGGAAAATTGAAACTTATAAAGCCAATTTATGTCATTACTTGTGGAAAATTGATATTTAAGTTAGGCAGTACATACTTTTCTAATATTATTGTTAGTAGGCTACCTACTAAAATATAGCAGTGTCTAGATTTGTAGCAAGTTATAATTACAAAAGAAATGTTATATATATATTCTGAAATGTAAATTAAACATATAATGCATTTAATGTTTTTGTAAGCTTCTTGCTTCATAAATTGATATATAACACCACCTAGTATTTAGAGGATTTCTGAGGCTTTTGTAGGTGCTGGAGATGCAAAGCCATATATAAGACATCTATCTCTGCCACTAAAGAAATTTCGGTAAAGTGGAGAGAGACAATTAAGTGTAGTAAAAGTCGTTTAGGTGCTGTGGTTGAATTCTATACAGAGTAAAGTTACTGAAGAGGGAGTAGTAAGTTCTACCCTTGGAGTAGGGAACTACGGAACTTTCTACAGAATAAGTAATTCTTGGTCTTGGTCTCAAAAAATAAGAAAAGATTTCCCAAGCTTACAGAGATGGAGAAAGTAGACAGGCTGAATTAGGTATTTTAGATGGAGTATACAGCTTGAACAAAGGTACCAAAATAAGAGGTATCATCTTGCTTTGGAGGGCATTAAGTAATATGGTAGCAGATAGAAAATAATGCTGGAGAGACGGGCAAGGGCCCGACCGTGAAGAACCTGGAAAGCCGCACTGAGGAGCCAAGGCTTTATCCTGACGGCAGTGAGGAGCCACTGAAGGCTGTTAAGCTTGATGAAAGGGCAGAGATTTTCATATTGATCTCCTTTTGTCAGTAGGGTTGAGAATGAATTTAGGGAACCAAGGCTGGAAACAGACGACTTAGGACAATCTGATGTAACTCAGATAAGAAAGGAAAGGAGTTAGGCAATGGAGAAAGAATAGAGAGGATAGGTATGAGATAAGGAGGTAGAATCAGTATGACTTGATTACTGATTAGATGTGGAAGAAAGGGGGGTTTTTAGCATGAGTACCAAACTAAGAAAATACAGAAGACAATGCATTATGGAATAGTTTAGATGAGAAAAGCTACAGAGAACTTCAATGAGCAGCCCATGGACCAATATCAAAGATTAGCAAATGAATGTATGTTTGTATATGTCAAATTAAAGTAAAATAATTCAGTTAAAAAAAGATTTGTGTGTGTGTGTGTTTGTAATTCCCTTTGACCTCCTTCACCTATTTCTCCCCAAACCTACCCTCGACCTCTGGCAACCACCAATCTATTTTGTGCATCTATATGCTTGTTTTTTTGTTATTTTTATTTTGTTTTTTAAATTCTACATATAAGAGAGATCATGTGGTATTTGTCTTTTTCTGTCTGACTTATTTCATTTAGCTTAATGCCTTCAAGTTTCATGTATGTTGTTGCAAATGGCAAAATTTCATTCTTTTTTATGGCTGAATGAAGTTCCATTGCACAGATATGCATACTACAGTTTCCTTATCCATTCATCTACTGGTGGACACTTAGGTTGTTTCCATATCTTGGCTATTGGAACATGGGGCTGCATATATTTTTTTGAGTTAATGTTTTCAGATAAATACCCAGAAGTGGAATTACTGGATCATGTGGTAATTCTATTTTTAATTTTTGGAGGAATCTCCATACTGTTTTTCATAGTGACTGCACTGATTTACATTCCTACCAACAGTGCACGAGAGGTTTCTTTTCTTCACATCCTTGCCAGTACTTGTTATTTGTCTTTTTGATAATAGCCATTCTAACAGATGTGAAGTGATATCTCATTGTGGTTTTGATTTGCATTTCCCTGCTGATTAATGATGCTGAGCTTCTTTTCATGTACTTCTTGGTCATCTGTATGTCTTCTTTGGAAAAATGTCTATTCAGATCTTCCACTCATTTTTTATTAGATTGTTTGGTTTTTTACTATTGAGTTGTATGAGTTCTTTACATATTTTGGATATTAGTCCCTCATCAGATATATGATTTGGACGTATTTTCTCTCATTCAGTAGGTTGCCTTTTCATTTTGTTGATGGTGCTATTGCTGTAAAGAAGATTTTTAATGAGCTTTTTAATAATATGGTTCTATTTATTTATTTGTGCTTTTGGTGTTTTTGCTTTTTGGTTTCAGATTTAAAAAATCATCACCAAGACCTGTGTCGAGGAGCTTACTGTCTATGTTTTCTTCTAGGAGTTCTGTGATTTTAGGCCTTACGTTCAAATCTTTCATTAATTTTGAGTTAATTTTTGTGTGTGGTGTAAGATAGTGATCAAATTTCATTCTTTTGCACATGGTTCAGTTTTTCCAATGCCATTTATTGGAGAGATTGTCCTTTCTCCATTGTATATTCTTCGCTGGCTCCTTTGTCATAAAATAATAGACCACATATATGTGGGTTTATTTCTGAGCTTTCTATTCTGTTCCACTAATCTATGTGTCTATTTATATGCCAATATCATACTATTTTAATTGCTTTGTTGTATAGTTTGAAATCAGGGAGTGTGATGCCTCTAGCTTTGTTCTTCCTCAAGATTGTTTTTGCTATTTGAGATTTTTGTGGTTCTATACAAATTTTAGGATTATTTGTTCTATTTTTTCTTGAAAAATGCTATTGGAATTTTGATAGTAATTGCACTGAATATGTAAATTGCTTTGGGTAGTATGGACATTTCAACAATATTGATTCTTTCAATCCATGAGTATGGAATATCTTTCCATGTATTTGTTTTTTCTTCAATTTTTTTCATTACTGTCTTATAGTTTTCAATATACAGGTCTTTCACCTCCTTGGTTAAATTTATTCCTAGTTATTTCTTTTTGATGCAATTATAAATGGGACTGTTTATTTATCTTTCTGATAGTTTATTTTTAGTGTATAGAAATGTAACAGATTTTTGTATATCGATTTTGTATCCTTCAACTTTAATGAATTTGTTTTTTAGTTTTAACATTTTTTAATGGCATCTTTAGAGTTTTCTATATATAATCTCATGCCACCTGCAAATAGTGCCAGTTTTACTTCTTTTTTCTCAATTTGGATGCTTTTTATTTCTTTTTCTTGCCTAATTGCTCTGGATAGAACTTCCAATACTATGTTGAATAAAAGTGGAGAGAGTGGGCATCTTTATCTTCTTTCTGATCTTAGAGGAAAGGCTTTCAGCTTTTCACTGCTGAGTATGATGTTGGCTGTGGGCTTCTCCTATATGGCCTTTATTATGTTGAGGTACATTCCTTCTATACTCTGTTGAGATTTTTTTAAAAATGTGTGAAATAAGTTTATCAAAAATATATTGAGACTAAAAGCCAGAAACCAGTAAAGAAAACCCAAACAGACAAAAAATAAAACAAAACGCTTCTCCCAAATGTTGGTAAGAATATAATGCATTTTCATTGATTTCCATTATTGAGGTTAGTTTAAATGGAGCAAGAACTGAAATATACATGCAAAGCAATTTGAGGGTTGAAATCTATATTTTTTCCTGATCATTTACATTTGTCTGGCCCACAACTAAACAGCAGTTTTTTCTTGTAACTAAACTTTGTCAAGTTTTTCCAAAGCATGCATTTGATTTTCACAAGAACTACAGTGATTTTCTTATTCTACTTTTATTTATTTGTTAATTTTAATAAAATGTGCAATTGGCACAAACAGGTGTAGAGGAGGAAAGTACAAAAAAGTTGAAAAGGGTCACCATCTGCCTGGAGCATGCAGTATGCCCTGGCATGAGTCACTCACTTAAGAGAGCTTCAACTATGAGTGTGGCAGGTTTTAGGAATTAAGAATACAAAGGCGAATGAGATGCTTCTGTGGTATGGTAAAAGAGACCAATTAAACGTTGTATATATAGTTTTGAAAATATATACAAAGCAGTACAAGAGAAAACACTAATTTTGTCTGTTCAAAAAAGCTTTCCTTGATTAACACAGTACACACTAATCTTTCTCTTCTCATACATTATTTAAAAAATGCTCCGTATGAATGATGAGGAAATGAATACAAAAGCAAAAGAGAACTACACTTGTATCAAATTTAGGTTTATATTTAAAAAGAAAATTCAGAAGAAAGATCAGATTTTTTTTTTTTTTTTTGGAGGAGAGAGGAGATGAAGTTAATCAGCTATTGATATCAGAATGGATAAGATTGCCTAGGGAATGTATCTGGGCTGAGAATAGGGTCCAGGGCACAATCACAAAAAACATTTACATTCGAAGCATAGGAGAAGGCAAAGAAGTAAAAAAGAAATTAACAGAATGTGTTATCACAGAAGCCAAAATCAGAGGGTCTTTCAAGAAAGGCGATGAACAGAACATAGAAATTTTTATTTTCTTTTTCATCTAGGCTTCGAACAAGAGAGAGAGAGAATAGTTGTTAGGAGGGGACAAAGAGTTGTAAGGGACTTTTTAAAAACTTGAGTAACTTTTAGTAACTTGAATATGTTTATGTGAAGTGGAGAAGAAAAGTTTTAGAGAACAGGAAAAGAGGGAAGCAGAATAGCAGAGAAAAGTCCTATAGGAAATGAAAGAAATATGGGATAAAGTAGAGGATTAGTTTTGAAACAGTTTAATAAAGGTTTGAGTGAGCGATAGACTAAGAGTAAAGGGACTAATTGAAGAATGGGTGTAATGGGAGTTAAGTGATAGAGCAGGAAGAATCACAGGTTTTAATCATCCTTCCAATCAATTTTAAATTTCTAATGAGGAATAGTTCTGGATTATGGAGAACAAGATGTAGCATGGAGTGGGATATCAAAGAAAAGTGTGGGCAATGTTTGTTAGAGTCAAGAAATTCAAGGTAGTCTGAGATAAAGAATTTTGGATGTGATAACTCATGTGAAAATAGCCTGTGATGCTGATAGCACTTGGGATCCTTTTGTTAAAACTCAGAACTCCCAAGGATCCCTTAGAGGTGTCCTTTTTCTCTGTTTTTTTTCCTCTCCTTTCTCCTTCCCTCACTCTCTCTCTCCCTTCCTCTCCTCCTCTTCCTCCTCCTCCTCCTCCTCCTCTTCCTTCTCTCTCTCTGTCTCTCTCTCTGTCTCTCTCTCTGTCTCTCTGTCTCTCTCTCTCTCTCTCTTTTTTTTTCTCCTGTGTCCTATAACTAGGAACTGGCTCAATTAAATTGATACTAAGTCATATGTGGTTAGCCTTAGTTAGGCATCAAATTCCCATGGTAGCAAGCTTTATTCCCAGGCTATAATGGTGTTGGTAATAAAAATCAGAGAGTTCTACGTTTCATAATTACTAAAGGTAACAATAATGGATGCTAATTGATATGTTCTTAGATATTATTAAAAGAATATCTAAAGATTTTTTTTCATGGAGATGTTTCTCTTATTTTACTAGACTGAGACGAGTCGTCTATTGTTTAAAGATATCGTATGTACTGGTTCTCTTTTATAGCATACCGACATGTTTGTTGGTTAACCAGCATCTTAGTCTCCTAGCAAGAAAGTTTCCAGAAACTAAATTTGTTAAAGCCATCGTGAATAGCTGTATTCAACACTATCATGACAACTGTTTACCAACAATTTTTGTTTATAAAAATGGTCAGATAGAAGGCAAATTCATTGGAATTATAGAATGTGGAGGGATAAATCTCAAGCTAGAAGGTAATTATATTATTTTTTAAATTTGTTTATAAAAAAGGTGAAAACTTCACTAAATAAATATCATGGAAGTTTATTTCTATAAAACACAACGTTTTTTCCCTTTCTGCTGTTCTCTTCTTGTATGCTTACATGCTGTTCTCTTCTTGTACGCTTACATATTTACTTCCTGTAATACCCACTTGCTTAAATCCTTAATGGTTCCTTGTCTCAAGTTAAAAATTCAGAATCTTCTCTATGAGAATTTCAGCTTACTTATCTATGTTTCTCAATGCTTTCTAGTTTCTGCTCCAGCCAGGCTGGTCCTCAATAGTAGTTGAAGACACCTTAACTCATTTGTGACTAGACTTTGTTTCACACTCTTTCCCTATATCCAAAATACCATAATCTTTATTCTCACGTCCAAATCCTATTCCTTCACGATTCTCCTAGGTTTCCATTTTCCCCCTTGTGATTCTGGACCAATTCACAATCTCTCTTCCTGTTCTCTACTGAGTTTCTACATACTATCTGACTTTGTTGGTTAATCAATTCCTTTTGAGTTTTATCTTCCTAACAAGGACCATGCCTGCTATTATTTTATTTTTTTCATAGTATACAGTGCAGGACTTTGTATTTTTACCTTCTTTAATGATTTTTACTTGCTAACCGAGTTCTAAGGCCATATCCTTCATCTTAGTCATTTCTTGGAACTGCTTTAATTTTATATTATTAAAATCTTTTTTCATTACCATCATGTTGAACCCATTGTGAACAGTTGTTTTTTACAGCTAGGTTTTTACTCTTTTGTTCTCTTAAAACTATTTTTGACCTTACTGAGACCTCGAATAATTTAATTGTTCCAGAATCACTCCTTTTACTTCTCCTGGTCTCTAAAGCCTCCCATTTGTTTACCACCTTGTTCTTTTCAGCTTGGACCTCATTCTTTTAATTAAAAAAAAAAATTAATACATAAGAATAAAACCAATAATATAGCAAACATTTATGTAATTATTACCAAAAATAATAAATGTGAATATTTGTTTATATTTGCTTCAGCTATTAGTTTTTTGATCGCTGCAATAAACATTACAGATATGGTCGAAGTTAACATTTCTAATACCATTCCCCTCCCTTCTCAGAGGCATTACGATCATGAATAATATGTTATCTGGTCTATGGTTTTTTTTTATTGGTATATTTAAATTTTTTTTTCATAAAAAATACATAACATGAAATTTATCATCTTAACCATTTTTTAATATAATATAGTATTAACTATAGTTACCATGCTGTACATTACATACCCAGAACTTTATTTTATAAATAAGTATTATTTTATTTAACTATTTTAAATTATGCAGTTCAGTGGCATTATGTGCATTCACATTGTTGTGCTACCACTACCGTAATCCATCTCTAGAACACTTTTGATCTTGCATAGCCACAACACTATACCAATTAAACAACAGCTTATTATTCTCTCTCCCTCCTGTCCCTGGCTACTGCCATTCTACTTTCTGACTCTATGAATTGAACTAATCTCAGTACCTCGTAAAAGTGAATTTTAAGTATTTATCCTTTTGTGACTGGCTTATTTCACGTAGCATAGTGTCCCCAAGGTTCATTCATGTTGTAGCATGAATCAGAATTTCATTCCTTTTTAAGGCTGCATAATATTCCAATGCATGTTTATACAGTATTTTGTTTACCCATTCATCCGCTGATGGGTGCTTGGGTTGCTTCTATCTTTTGGCTGTTGTGAATAATGCTGCTATGAACATGGATGTACAAATAATCTGTTTTAGTCCCCTTTTTCAATTCTTTTGGGTATATACTTGGCAGTAGAATTGCTGAGTCATATGGTAATTCTAATTTTTTGAGCAACAGCATACTGTTTTCCACAGTGGCTTCACCATTTTATACTCCACAAAAGTTTCAATTTCTCTATATCCTCACCAACATTTGTTATTTTTAAAAATAGTATCCATTCTAATGTGTGTGAGGTGTTTTCCCCACTGATTTTTAATGTTTATGTCATTTTTCATAGTTCAAAAAATGCTTCAATTCGTATCTGAAGTCTCTACTATGTTCCACTAACTGGTCTATTTGGCTCTCTGAATTAATACAGCAGAGCGTCAATTACTATAGCTTTACAACAATCAAGTTGTCTCTAGTAGTTCATGATTTTTTCAAAATTTCATGTGTTGGAATTAGTCAGGTTCTGTGAAAAATCATGTTATTTATTAGAATCATATTTATAGATTAATTGTTGGAGGCTCAATATCCCAGTAACAGTGAATATTTCTATTCACGAATGAGATATATCTTGTCATTTATTTGACAAGATATATCTTTGGTCTTCTTTGATATTTTTTTGTAATTTGCCTCATAAATATTATATATATTACATTTTGTAATGTAATATATTTTGTACTTTTCCTGTGTATTTTGTAATTTTCCTCATAAATAAAATATTCTGTTCATTTATACAGTACTTAGGAATAAATTTAACAAAATGATGAATTTGCACAGATGGAGAAATTTTTGGTTATCAATTCAGTTCTTTTTGGTTTCTCTTTTGAATATATTTTGGTAATTCATAGTTTTGTTGAAATTTTCCCATTAATGTTTTCAAATGTATTGGCCTAAGTTTTTTCATAAGAAGTCTCACAACTTCAAAATTTTAAAATCTTTACTTTGGTTATGTCTCATGTAAATTTTTGATATTATTTCTTTCCCTGCTTCTTATCATCATTTTAGTTACCATGACTGTACATTACATACCCAGAACTTTATTTATACCCAGACTATAATAGACACATAGTCTCTTCAAAGAACCAGCTTTTGATTTTGTTGGTCACCTCTACTGACTTTGTTTTTCTACTGTTGCTAAAGTCTTTTCTTCATTATATCCCTCTTTCTCATTTCTTTGGGTTTACTCTATCTTTCTTTTCCTAGCTTCCTGATTTGAACTTTTAAACTGCTTATTATCAGTCATTTTAAAATAAAAATTTTAACCATAATTTCTCCCTTTAAATGTAACTTTGCTGCATCCCATGTGCATTTTCATACTGTAGCACTTTCATTGTCATCCCGTTCTAAATATATCAGCTTTTCCACATTAATTTTATTACAGTCAACTTCTGTTTCCTGTAGATGAGGAACTTCTTTTCATTTTTCCAAATTTTTAATCTAACTTAATGATGGGTTATTTATTGCAGAACTTGAATGGAAACTAGCAGAAGTCGGAGCAATACAGACTGATTTGGAAGAAAACCCCAAAAAAGGCATTGTAGATGTGATGGTATCTTCAATTAGAAACACTTCTATTTATGATGACACCAATAGTTCAAGCAGTGATAATGATGATACCAAATAGAAATATTTAATAAATAGATTTAAAGTGTTTATATACTGTTTTATTTATAATCAGAGCTCAGAAAATTTAAATTTATTTTCACTTTTAGGTTAGAATTATAGCTTACATGTCATTTCAAAAATTTTCAGGTATTTCAGAATATTCATCGCCTCTAACAAAACTCTTATTTTTCTGTGGCTTGTCCTTTTTCTGACCTATGCTGGACAAAAACAGAGATTACCAGCCCTCTGTATTGCCTCCCTCCTTCCAAAGAGGCCTACAGATGAAAACGATGAAAGAGAACCATGAGATTTCATATACTTTATATCAATAGATTTTAAAGTCTATTATTTAGGGGACTTTGGGTGAAAATACTTAAATTTATGGCTTTTTCTTTGAAATCTCTTACTGATTAAAAAATTAACCACTCAATATAAAAATGCAATTTAAAGATTCTAGAAAGTACATAAGAAATACCTCTGATTGTCATTGTTTTTGATAGCTCTGTTATTAAGTTACAAAATTAATAAGTATTCCCACTAATAGACTATAGAATTATTAGATCATATGACATTTGTTTCTAAATCATGAGAAGTGAGAAAAATATATTGTGAGGCTTACCTAAGTTTCTCTAGTAATCACAGAATAATTCATCATGAGATAACATAAAATATTAAGATACTTCAGAAGACCTGTAGAATGTCTTATCTTGACTTAATAATGAACATCATTTTTAAAGAGTGGTAAATCTAGCAAGTAATAGTTCAATAACAGATTTTATTTTCTTGTATTGATGATCTTCTTTCTGATTACAGTTGTTCACTGATGTTTGTGAGAGAATCTAGACGAAGTTTAAATGATTAGATTACAAAAATAAATTGGTGAGAACTGAGGCAGTTTAACTTGGAGTCAAGAAAAGCATCTTTGCTGTTCTTGGGGGTGGGTAGGGATCATAGAGTCTGCACAGATGATGAAGTGGAAGAAAAGTTAAATACAGATTTGAATAAGGTGATGATAATTTACTTCACCAGGTAGGATAAAATCAAATGATCCAACTGTGGAAATGAAAGGAAAAACACCATATAATCATATTGTTAAAATGTAACTTTAATGCCATCTAATGCATATAAATATAAACATTATTTTCCCCTCCAATTGAAACCAACTGCAAAGGTCCCTCCAAATGTACTCCTTTTAAAAAATAAATATGTATTTCTTTTTAAAGTTAAAATTAACAGATATATTTGAATAAAAAGGTACACATTTCACTTTTAATTCTTAACTCAAATCTACCAAGTGGCAGTAAGTTTTTATCCACAAGCACAGTTCATGAAGACTAACATTCGTAAAAATCATAAAATTAAAGCATCTTAGAGGTGGCTGGTTAATTCCATCCCCAGCATTTTTCAAATAATGCCCGCATGTGCCCCCCAAACCCCCACATTCTTCTAGCAAGTACTCATACCTGCCAACACAGGTCAGTACTATTTCCATACGCAACTTCATTTATACATTCTCATTTAAGTAGGGTACAAATGTTTGTCTGAATGTGGGAGATTTAATATTTAATATGGTCTTTCCTGTTTTATAAAATTTTATTTGATGTAATACAAACTTAATGTTTTTTTGAAACTGACAATATTCAACTGTTTTTGACCTATAAAAATGGATATTTCATGTTCCAACCTAATATTTAGCTCTATTCCTTGCTGCCAAACGTGCTCTCTTGAAACACCCTTCCCTACTTTATAGCACCTTGTTTGTCAAAATGTGGTCCTAGAATCAGCATCATCCCCAGAAACCTTGTTAGAAATGCAGAATTTCTGGCCCCATCCCAGACTAACTGAATTGGAATTATTGTTTTAATGAGATCCTTACCTGATTAAGCAGCAATGGGTAGCAAATCCCTTAAAAACATATTCTTTAACTCTTTCTCTACACTCTTGATTATTAAAAGTCTGTTTTAAAACTCTAATCTCAGTTTCAAGGCAAGCCTTCTCTGGCTGAACTTGTGACTCAAGAATTCTGAAGACAAGGTGGTGTTTGTTTTTAACCAATACTTTCTTTCTCTTTTCAAGGCCCATCCCCTAGGTTATGGTGTGGGAACTGGGAGGCAAATTAGGGAAGAAAAAGATAACTAGTTAAGTTCAATCCATATTTCATCTAAATGTTGACTCGTTAATGGGCACGTTGA
>NW_011888858.1:3042046-3044606 GCF_000151845.1 Pteropus vampyrus
AATTTCTGGCCCCATCCCAGACTAACTGAATTGGAATTATTGTTTTAATGAGATCCTTACCTGATTAAGCAGCAATGGGTAGCAAATCCCTTAAAAACATATTCTTTAACTCTTTCTCTACACTCTTGATTATTAAAAGTCTGTTTTAAAACTCTAATCTCAGTTTCAAGGCAAGCCTTCTCTGGCTGAACTTGTGACTCAAGAACTCTGAAGACAAGGAGGTATTTGTTTTTAACCAATACTTTCCTTCTCTTTTCAAGGCCCATCCCCTAGGTTATGGTGTGGGAACTGGGAGGCAAATTAGGGAAGAAAAAGATAACTAGTTAAGTTCAATCCATATTTCATCTAAATGTTGACTCGTTAATGGGCACGTTGAATTGTAGAAACTCTGAGGCCACCTCTCTGCTGCAGTTCCTTGACATGGGTGATCAGTCTGCAGCTCTCTTTCTTTTAATCTCTCAGTTCCCACTTTCAGAAGTATATCTAGCCTCTTGTTGCTAAAACTTCTTTCCCTCTTAAGTGTCAAGATGGTTCAAACCTGGACAGCACTTTCTACACAGCATCAGTGAACTCAGGAGAAACATACACATCCTTGCCATGCCAGATTGTAACGCGCACGCAAGTTGCTTTACTCAGCTCACTCCCCGGCCAGCTGTTTCTTTTCAAGTCTCTATCTTCCTGCTCACGTAGGTGCAGGGAATATCGACAAGTCTGCCAATGAATGAGATGCCAGTTTCTCCTTATAGTCACCTCCAGTTTCTCTAGCTGATTCTATCGGAGCCATGCTTACTTAACTTGGAGTGAGATTGGGGATAAATAGGAAAGGAAAAGCCACAGTACTCCCTAGGAACTTAATAAAACAGAGCTCCAATGATTCCCTCATCCTCCTCTTCCCAAGTGTTCTGCTTATACAGCCTGAGAGGGGGATTGGAGGTTTTGACTATGGCAGATCCAGGTTTGTTCAGCTTTTGTCCCGGCTAAGGTAGTAAGTATCTGGCCTCAAATGTTGGCAGCTATTTAAGTGAGTACTTCATGCTCATTGTTCCCTAATTTGGACCCCATGCAACATCATCTTATACAGGTATTAGCTGTATCTATTATAGTGTTACATATTCCTGTGGGTCCTCAAGTACTCAATTACTAACACAGTACTAGTACATCATATTTTACTGATTTCAGTTTAATTTCTCCTTTGTACTTTAATATTCATTAGTAAGGCTACCTTTTGACGAGACTATAATCTGCCTACAATCATAATCTGGGATATAAGGATGCTCCTAAAACTCTTCTAGCATATTTTACTTTTCATCTCATTCATTCATTCAATCATTCATTTATCTCAGGCATTGAAATGGATGCTGCATATACAGTGGTGAACAAATGGTTCTTGCCTCCTGGAGTTTACCATGTGGTGGTGTGGAAGATAGTTAATAGATAAGAAAACAAATATCAAACAAATATATGTGTAATTTAAACTTACATTATGGAAGAAACAGTAAGCACAACAATAGAGAATAACTGTGGGTACAATATAGGTGGGGGGCAGATGAGAGGTGGGAGGTAGACCTTCTTAAATAGGGTAGTTAGGACTTTGAGACATGAAGACTGGGGAGGAGCCAGCTGAGAAGAGGTAGGAGGGTGGTCCAGGCAAGGGCACAGCATGTGCCAGAGCCTGAGAACATAGATTAGCAAGGAGCTGAAGAAAGTTTCTGGGTTATGAGAAAAGGAGAAATGGTAGGACATGAGGCTGGAGGGGCAGCAGGGGTTGGATCAACGGGGTATTATGGCCATGATTAAAAATTTGGGTGTAATGGGAAACAAAAGGTTTCAAGTAGGAACATGTGGTTTCACATATATTTTCAAAAGAATATTCTTGCTGCTTTGTGAAGAACAAATTGAAGGGAGCATACAAAATATTTGAGACACTAAAGAGGAGACATCAAGTAGCCAATGGGACATATGTGGATGGAGCCCAAAGGAGTGGTAAAGGCTGGAGTTACAAATTTGTGAGTCATTTCGACCTTCCTAGGGTTCCAACAAAAATTATAAAAATCTAAAACCATCATCCTTACCGCTCAACCTTTATGTAGCAGTTTATAATTTACATTTGACCATCACAACTCTCTGACATAGTTTTCAAACTTTACAGATAAATACAGAGCTTGGAGAAATTATTTAATTTTCTCAGAGTTGCTGTGCTTAGTATTAGTCAGGATTTGACCCTAGACTTTTGACTACAAAATCTATAATACCACCTCATATTATGTACTTCTATTTTAAAGGGTCTAGAAAGAATGAGTAATTGACTAAACCATGAAGCTTTCTCTTTAAAAAAATCTTACTCTTTATTTCCTATGATGCATATCTTAAACTTCCTATATTTCATTCACCTTACACTATGGTGATAAAATTAGGAATGTCAATGAAATGATGGATGAGAGAGGCATTATGAAAGAACAGAAAGGATTTTGTGACTGATTGGACATATGCAACTAGGGGAAGAATATGAGTCTACAGCCATGCCACCCTGAACAAGCCTGATTCCGTCTGATCTTGGAAG
>NW_011888858.1:3044656-3046695 GCF_000151845.1 Pteropus vampyrus
AGTTAGGACTTTGAGACATGAAGACTGGGGAGGAGCCAGCTGAGAAGAGGTAGGAGGGTGGTCCAGGCAAGGGCACAGCATGTGCCAGAGCCTGAGAACATAGATTAGCAAGGAGCTGAAGAAAGTTTCTGGGTTATGAGAAAAGGAGAAATGGTAGGACATGAGGCTGGAGGGGCAGCAGGGGTTGGATCAACGGGGTATTATGGCCATGATTAAAAATTTGGGTGTAATGGGAAACAAAAGGTTTCAAGTAGGAACATGTGGTTTCACATATATTTTCAAAAGAATATTCTTGCTGCTTTGTGAAGAACAAATTGAAGGGAGCATACAAAATATTTGAGACACTAAAGAGGAGACATCAAGTAGCCAATGGGACATATGTGGATGGAGCCCAAAGGAGTGGTAAAGGCTGGAGTTACAAATTTGTGAGTCATTTCGACCTTCCTAGGGTTCCAACAAAAATTATAAAAATCTAAAACCATCATCCTTACCGCTCAACCTTTATGTAGCAGTTTATAATTTACATTTGACCATCACAACTCTCTGACATAGTTTTCAAACTTTACAGATAAATACAGAGCTTGGAGAAATTATTTAATTTTCTCAGAGTTGCTGTGCTTAGTATTAGTCAGGATTTGACCCTAGACTTTTGACTACAAAATCTATAATACCACCTCTTATTATGTACTTCTATTTTAAAGGGTCTAGAAAGAATGAGTAATTGACTAAACCATGAAGCTTTCTCTTTAAAAAAATCTTACTCTTTATTTCCTATGATGCGTATCTTAAACTTCCTATATTTCATTCACCTTACACTATGGTGATAAAATTAGGAATGTCAATGAAATGATGGATGAGAGAGGCATTATGAAAGAACAGAAAGGATTTTGTGACTGATTGGACATATGCAACTAGGGGAAGAATATGAGTCTACAGCCATGCCACCCTGAACAAGCCTGATTCCGTCTGATCTTGGAAGCTAAGCAGGTCAGGCTTGGTTAGTACTTGGATAGGAGACCACCTAGGAAGACCAGATGCTGTAGGTGTAAAAAAATAAATAAATAAAATAAATAAAAAATAAGGGAAGAATATGAGAAGATGTAAGAATTACTCAGAAAGGAACATCATTAACAATAGCCAGCACTAATATGGGATTTCTTATGTACTAGTTCCTAATTCTGTACTCTTAACCACTATTCTACATTGCCTCCATCAAGACATCAGCTGGGGGAATCAGTTGGAAATGGAGCTGGAAATGCTCGGTTTAAAAAAGGAATAAACAGAATATTTGAATTGCATAAATTGTGTTCAAGGAGAGGATTTAGCCTGGGGAAAAATTTTAGGATCTACGAAAGGCAGGATTTTTGTTTTAGAGAAAAGTGGAATCTGGAAGTTGGAAAAATTATTACAAATATCCGATACAGTTTTAGTCTTGGAAAGAATATGAGAAAGGATTAAGTCGTGACCTGAACCGTGGGAAATGTTCAAGCAGTTGCAAAGGACAGAGCAGAAAAACAGAAGATTATCAACAGGTTTTGGTAAATGATTAAATACAGAAAGTGAGAGCGAGGAGTCAAAGATGAACATAATTTGATCCTAGTGACTAAGAGGACAATGGAACCATTAAAAAGGGCAAAGGTATTTTTGAAGATATATATTCTAGATGATGTAGGATATGAAGAAGGATCACGTTCTCGACTAAAATCCAAACATCCACATCCCAGGAAAAACATTCAAACCCGCTTGTCAGGATGCAACCTACATATCAGTATGATTAACCTTGCCTCTTTCCTTGCTACAAGTAAGGAAAGTGACAGACAAACTCCCACTGGTTTAAGCAATAAAACAAACACGTGGATTTCACTAATTCGACTAAATTTCCAGAGTTATCTAGTCCACATTAGGTTCAGGGCATCGAACATGTCTCCAGGCCAGATCATCTTTGAATCTTTTTCTCCAGGTTGCCTTCTTAGAATCTGAGTGGAAAGATGGATTCAGGCCTCCATTTTTCCAAACTTAAATCCATTGCAATATAGCCC
>NW_011888858.1:3046745-3049359 GCF_000151845.1 Pteropus vampyrus
GGCTTTTTAGAGGATTCTGGAGTCCACATTCTAGAATTTTCACCTGGTCAGTAGCTCACAGGTTAAATTTTGATTTTATTCTCCTGTACTTGCAGACCACTAGAAAGCTCCCTAGATTAATTACATCAGCCTCTCCAGGTCCTTAGAAGTGAACCTAGGCAGACTTTGTCTTTAGGAGACATAGATTGACTTGGATGGAATCCAGCCATTGAAGGGGAAGAGAAGGCAGTCTTTTGATCTGGTTTGTGCTTAACTGACTGCAGACAAATAGTATGCACATCCCCCACCCACCTCCTCATCACCCTGCAGCTACATTTCTCACAGTTCCAAGAGGTTTTTTGTTTTTCCTTTTTAAACCAAGTTGCAACGAATTCCCAAGCCTTAATTTTTTTAGGTGATAGAGTCGGCAGAAAGTTAAGAGTATAATTAAAACTCTTTCCTAAGCTATGTGAGATGCATAGAAAGATGGATACGTTTGACCTTGATCTCAGTGGGTTTGAAATCTAGTATGGTTAAATGAGCATGTACATAATGATTGTGACACAGGATAAGGTATGATAGATTCTAGAAAAAAAACAACACATAAGATTTGTAAGGGTGAGATTATTTCCAGCTTTTTGTTTTTGCAGAAATGGGATTTGGAGAAAGAGTGTATCTCTCAACTTTTTAAATTGTTAGAGGATAGGACGGTCACAGGGATTTAAGGTACAGCATAGGGAATATAGTCCATAATATTGTAGTAACTATGTATAGTGCCAGGTGGGTACTAGACTAATTAGAGAATCAGTCATAGATTATATAAATGTTTAACCCCTGTGCTGTACATCTGAAACTAAAATGAAATAATGCTGAATGTTTAATTGGAAAAAAAGGATAGGCCAGATTTAGAAAGCTCAAATCTTAGCTCTTAACGAGTAAGGAAGTAAGGAGTTAAATTGCATTCTTTAGCAGGCATTTATGAGACTAATTGATAGTTGTTTTTTTTGTTTGTTTTTACTCTTTCCCACTGGAAAGAGCCATTTAATGTTTTATTTGGTAATTATAATACAGCTTTTCTTAGATGTCAGGACTGTTAGAAATATTAAATTAGGAAATTTACTTCTGTCAGTCAACTATTGTTTACCATCTATGTCAGGCAGTGTTAGTATTAAAAGTAAATTGTTTCTTCCTATCACATTTCCTTCTTCAAAGCACATATTTAATGAAACCTCTCCTCCACATTTTAACTTCTAGTGCTGTGTCAAATAAAGTATTTATTTTATTTGAAATATTTTAAACGATGAAATCAAACATGGCCAAAGTCAAAGTTCAACATTATAGCAAAATACCTTTTATTATTTGTATCTATTTCCTTCCAATTCTTTGCAGATGCATAAAGTAAACAAACAAACAAAAATTTAAGTGTGGTTTCTTGTAGGCATTGTATCAGTGAACATTGAATTTTCTCCATTTCTGTGTCTAAAACTCTAGATGGAGTTGTATGAATTATTTATAGAATACTTGTAATAGTCAGAGCAATTAAATCTTACTAATTGACTATAATTATTAAATGGCATTTATATTTATAGGTTGCTTTACAACCATTTGTTAGTCATTTTCATAGCTTTATTATTTCTGTAAATTAGGTGGATAAGATACTCCTGTTTTTCTCCATAGTTTCAATTATGCAAATGTTAAATTAACCTCAACTCATCCTCATAAGTATGTCAATTCTGAATTACTGTTTTAGGGGTATGTATACAGAGATGTAATTCTGCTTATTTTATTCTTAGAAGTCTGCAGAAAGAAATCACTTGTAAAACAAATTTTTATGAATTGCTTTTGACTTTTATAAGATACTGTTTAAATGTGATTTACCTTTTATTTTTAAGAAATATTTCCTTTTGCATTAATAAAGGTCATGTAATACAACAAAAATTCCCATTTTTAAAAGAGGTTTTTAATCAGGTTCTTAAATTTAATCAGGCACTTAAAATTTTAATTCCTACCCAAAATAATGGAAGATGAAAATACAAGTTTATTCATGATCAGAGATTTTGTATTTAAAAAAAACATAAATGGGCATTGTACCAATGAGGATTAAACCCTATGCCTAGCTAAGAATTTATCATTTGCTTTAAAATATGTCTTTAATATAAATAGTTGCCTTAAGAATTTATCATTTGCTTTAAAATATGTCTTTAATATAAATAGTTGCCTTAATTCTTTCTTAATCTCTTCCTCCCCTCCCCCACTCCCCCATTCCAGTTACAAAAATAGTGGATTCCTAAGGTAGAGAACTTAGGGAACACAAAAAAGCATGAATTAAAATATCACTGGAAATCCCACGTTGAAGAGATGCTGTTATTGTTAACCTTCTGCAGTATCTTCTTCCTACATTTTGTTTAGCCATTATCTAAGTGTATGTACACTTGTAGACATATTGTGTTACAAAATGAGCTCATAATGCATCTATTGTAGTGCAAACTATTCACTTAACAGTGAATCTTGAACATTTTTATGTCAGTATTTTTCTGCACCATGGTTATTTTTAATAGCTATGTGGTATTCTCATCTATATTTGTGTAATTATTTACTGGTCTTTTTCTATTGGACACTTAAGTTTTCAATTTTT
>NW_011888858.1:3049409-3051996 GCF_000151845.1 Pteropus vampyrus
TTTTGTATTTAAAAAAAACATAAATGGGCATTGTACCAATGAGGATTAAACCCTATGCCTAGCTAAGAATTTATCATTTGCTTTAAAATATGTCTTTAATATAAATAGTTGCCTTAAGAATTTATCATTTGCTTTAAAATATGTCTTTAATATAAATAGTTGCCTTAATTCTTTCTTAATCTCTTCCTCCCCTCCCCCACTCCCCCATTCCAGTTACAAAAATAGTGGATTCCTAAGGTAGAGAACTTAGGGAACACAAAAAAGCATGAATTAAAATATCACTGGAAATCCCACGTTGAAGAGATGCTATTATTGTTAACCTTCTGCAGTATCTTCTTCCTACATTTTGTTTAGCCATTATCTAAGTGTATGTACACTTGTAGACATATTGTGTTACAAAATGAGCTCATAATGCATCTATTGTAGTGCAAACTATTCACTTAACAGTGAATCTTGAACATTTTTATGTCAGTATTTTTCTGCACCATGGTTATTTTTAATAGCTATGTGGTATTCTCATCTATATTTGTGTAATTATTTACTGGTCTTTTTCTATTGGACACTTAAGTTTTCAATTTTTAGAAGTGACAGCATTAGTAATCATGTAGTTGATACTAAAAAAAAAAATACAAAAGGATAACATTCAAAAGAATTAGAATTCAAGTAGAATGTTGCCGAATTTATATTAATATCCAGATTAAACAAATTTTGTGCTTATTGTTGAAAAAATATGCCATAATTATGTAATAAATTGTCTAATAGTGATCCATAAACATGAATCCAAGATTTTTAAAATGGTGTATTTTTTTTCTAAGGCATGTTTTACTTTGAATTAAATTAACTTTGCATTTCATGAGTGTAAATCATTTGGATAGCAATACTCTTGAACAAGCCTTCTAAGTAGGGTAGGAGTCTATGAAGCAGTCTGCACTCACAATTAAAATTTGAGCTGTAACATTTTTTATACAGTAGTATAAATTCAACAGAGTTTTTTTGATTGCTCCAAAAATACTTTCCTAAAAAGAAAATCTAAATACCAAGAAAGACTCCTTTATCACCCAAAGAATTGACATTAGCTTTATGCAGGATTTCTGTGACATTTTATTCACTAGGTATCTGTATCCTCCAGTTTAAACTGGGAGAAAAACTGTTAAACTGTTTTCAAGAGAAAATAGATATGGCCTTAAAATTTAATGCAGTAGTTTTACTCTGTCTTCTGTTGTCTGTTTTTGGAATTTACACATTTTGTCAGATTTTTATGAATATTTTGAAAGTGACTTCCTTTTACTTTTGTCGTGAAAATAAGGTTTTAGATGTTTATTATTTCTTCTGTTTATTCTCAGTAACATGACCAGATTGTTAAAATATCCTGTTTTATTTTAAATAAAACATTATTATTTATTGCCTAAAACTTAATAACAGAGACCTCAAACTACTTTAACAAGGTCTTATTACTCATAGCATGTTGTAGTGATTAAGAGTGTAGGGCTCTGTAGTTAGCTTGCTTGGCATTCAAATCCTGGCTCTACTGCTTATATGACCTTGGACAAATATTAACTCAGTTTCTCATTTATAAAATGCAGATAATTCTAGTTCATAATATGTGAGGATTAGATGAGACAGTACATGCAAATTACTTACAATTATGAATATCACATAGTTAAGTGTTCAGTAACTGTTAGTTGTTATTCTGTTTTGTTACTTTCATAGTGTGCATCAAACCTAGCTCTTATCCTTTTGTTGTGTTGTGGAGGGCGGGGCAGGGGGGCGTGTCTCAATTTAAATGTATTGAAATAAGTTGCTTAGAATTTTGTATTTACATGGAGAGTCTAGGGGTAATTGCCCTTTTATGTGATTTAGAATAATAAAAAAGTTACTAGGACATGTTTTCAGTATGCATGGTATTGTATATATTTTTTTGAAATCCCTTTGCTAAGTAAAGTTTTTTTTAGATATGATTTAAGCAAAATGATAGGCCATTTTATAGAAGCCATATGATATATATTTTTTAAAATTTTATTAGTTTCAAGAATACAGTACATTGGTTAGACATTTATGGAGTTTTATAAAACGATCCGCCTAATTGCTCTTTCTCTCCTCTGGCTCTACACCTAGCCAATATATTAATGCTAACTGCGTTCCTTATGCTATGCTCCCCATCTCTGTGACCATCTATCAACTGTTGATTTTTACTTCTTTAGCCTTTCACCCCTTTTCCAAGCCTCCTCATCCCCCTTCCCCTCTGGCTGTCACAAGATTGTCCTCTATATTTGTGAGTCCGTTTTTGATGAATTTGTTCTTTTTGTTCCTTAGATTCCACATTTAAGCGAAATCATGGTATTTATCTTTTTCTGGCTTATTTCACTCAGCATAATAACCTCTAGGTCCATCCATGTCATTGGTAATGGCTGAGTAATATTCCGTTGTACAAATGAACCATAATTTCTTTATCCAGGCATTTGTTGATGGGCATTTAGGTTGCTTCCATATCTTGGCTATTGTAAATTGTGCTGCCATGAACATATGGGTGCATAGATCTTTAGGAATTATTGTTTTGGTTTTCTTTGGATGAATACCCAGAAGTGCA
>NW_011888858.1:3052050-3054537 GCF_000151845.1 Pteropus vampyrus
GTGCCGGTGGAGGAGGGGAAGGGAAAGGAGGGGGAGGAGGAGCGGGCGGCAGTAGCGGCGAATTTTTTGGGGGTGGTTTGGGGGCGCCACTCACAGCTCCAGGTGCTGCTTGCGCTGAGATCCGCAGTGTCTCCTGGGCGCAGCCGGGTTTGTGGTTCCGAGTCGTCGCAGCCAGACTCCAGGGTGGGGGAGGGAAGAAGGAGCCGCCACAAGCCACACGGTGAGGGCGCGGGTAAGGGAGGGAGTGGGGGGCGGCATGTGTGTGGGGCTGGGGGGCGGCGGCCAAGGGAGAGGAAGGCGGGAGCTGAAGCCCAAGTTTTTACTGTGGCCGTAGTATGTCTTTTCCTGGGAGTTGGGGCGGAGGCCCGCCCTGGCTGAGGGCCCCTCTGGGGCAGCTAGGGTTACCTGCGGGGCATGGGCGGGTTTGGGGTGCCACAGGAGGGCTGGGTGGCTTGTGCTCGCCCCGGGGTTGTGGCCGATTCTTGCGGCAGAGCGGCCGGGAAAGCGGGAGACTGGTGCCGAAAGGGCTGTTGCTGGGGACCCGCTAGGCCTTGTGACCCACTTTATTCCTGTCACAACTTGGGCACGTTTGGAGCGGCGCCCAATGGGGCGCCGGGGCGGCCAGCTCCTCCGGGGAACCCCCGCCCTCCCGGCACCCGACCCGCGCGCCGCAGTCCGCGGTTGGAACGGCGGCCCGGCCGCCCGTGGTCTGGTTCCGTTAGTGGTCGTGGTTCCGTGGCTCGGTCCCTGGGGAGCGCGCGGCTCCGTGCGTCCGGCTGGAGCGACTGCGCGGGTTCCAGGGCTCCCCGCGCGGCGCCGGATTTTCCTTCCGTGAACCCGCGCCTCCCCAGCTCACTGTCACCGCCGCGGCTGCGTTTCCTAGATCCTTTTCCGCCTGCGAAGCCGGAGTCTAGGTAGCTGGTTCAGGCGCTCTGGCTCCTGGAGTGTAATTTCCAACACGTAGCGCCGCAGAGCTTATATTCTTGAGTGTGTTTTTGCCGGTGTGAAAGTCGTCCTTGTTGATAATAGCAGAATCCCGAAAGAGAAGAGCCTCGGCCTCTGACCTGGCAGATGAAAGATCGAATCAGGTGGTGGCTTCCTGTTATTAGAATGCCATTGTGCTACTTTAAGTTTTTTTAGCGTTTTTTTAAAAAAACAAAACAAAACAAAAAAACCTATTGTTTTCTTTTACAGTGAAAGAAAAGCACAAGAAATAAAGTCATTGTTGATTTGACTATTATGCTGATCCCTCAAATCAAAAAAAGGTAATTTCACTCGAAGATTGCATTCTAATTTGTAGCTTTGTTTTATTACGTGATGAGAGGAGAAAATTGTGGAATGTTTTTCCTCTACCTGGTTGAAAAACAAATGTTCTAAAAAGAATATAGTTTAGATAATGAGTTGTTTTCTCTGAAAGTTATCCTTTGGGGCACCTCAAATCTGGTTTGTTTTAAAATCTTGTCGAAGGAAAGAAACTAACTCAAGTGTTAAGTAGTTGACTGAATATAATGTCATTGGAGGTTAGCCTGAAGAAGGTAATCGAAAGCTGTGGTAGAACTAGTCATGATCAGCCGTGAAAAAGAATGAGGAAGCTTTTTGTGTACTGACATGAAAAGATCTCCAAAGTATGTTATAAAGTGAAAAAAAACAAGGTGTAGGACCGTGTGAATGATGAGCTACTTTATATGTTAAGGGGGGAGGGGTGGAATATGAATATGAATTTGTGTTTACTTTTCTGTGTATAAGGGGACTCTGGGAAGATACTAGAAAACTAGAAAGGATGAGGGAGAGGGTGAAATAGTAGCCTGGTGAGGGGAGAGTGAGAAATGAGATGTACACTGTTTTTAAAATATTTGTGACTATATTATGGACTCATAACTAGATTATTGCCTTCTGAAATAATTTGCTCTATAGTTTTGGCTGTCTGCTTGTTTCCCCTAATTTATGGTAATTTTGGCCATTTTCAATATTTCTCTTAATGTTTTTTAGAAAAATGAACCAGAATTGAAAGTTTAGCTGTTTATACATTGTTTTTAAGATGCTTAAGTCACAGACAGATTTAACTTTTAAAGATGTTTAGTCATATTTTCCCTTGCTAAAGAATATAATGACATTACTTACATTTAGCTTTATGGCTGGATTATGCTGTTTTCAGATTATAGTTTGTCCCCCCTTTCCTCTTTTTTCAGGAGTCAGAGTTGTATAAAATTTTACTTTTACTTGTTTTAACCCTAAAGTCATGACAAACAGTTGGAGAATATGAGCAGTGCATCAAAATGATAACAGAATCGATTGTCCAGGTAGTTTGCTTTCCAGACTGGAAAACTTTTTTCTCAAGGAAATCAGACGTGAACCCCAATGAAATTGTGTGTGTTTTATGAAAAATTAAAATAAAACAGTTTTGTTGGTGCCAAAATTTTTTTTTATGACTTATGGATTGCTGTAAACATTGTATTAAGGTTTTTTTTTTTTTTTTTTTTTTTTTTT
>NW_011888858.1:3054587-3057892 GCF_000151845.1 Pteropus vampyrus
TCAAAAAAAGGTAATTTCACTCGAAGATTGCATTCTAATTTGTAGCTTTGTTTTATTACGTGATGAGAGGAGAAAATTGTGGAATGTTTTTCCTCTACCTGGTTGAAAAACAAATGTTCTAAAAAGAATATAGTTTAGATAATGAGTTGTTTTCTCTGAAAGTTATCCTTTGGGGCACCTCAAATCTGGTTTGTTTTAAAATCTTGTCGAAGGAAAGAAACTAACTCAAGTGTTAAGTAGTTGACTGAATATAATGTCATTGGAGGTTAGCCTGAAGAAGGTAATCGAAAGCTGTGGTAGAACTAGTCATGATCAGCCGTGAAAAAGAATGAGGAAGCTTTTTGTGTACTGACATGAAAAGATCTCCAAAGTATGTTATAAAGTGAAAAAAAACAAGGTGTAGGACCGTGTGAATGATGAGCTACTTTATATGTTAAGGGGGGAGGGGTGGAATATGAATATGAATTTGTGTTTACTTTTCTGTGTATAAGGGGACTCTGGGAAGATACTAGAAAACTAGAAAGGATGAGGGAGAGGGTGAAATAGTAGCCTGGTGAGGGGAGAGTGAGAAATGAGATGTACACTGTTTTTAAAATATTTGTGACTATATTATGGACTCATAACTAGATTATTGCCTTCTGAAATAATTTGCTCTATAGTTTTGGCTGTCTGCTTGTTTCCCCTAATTTATGGTAATTTTGGCCATTTTCAATATTTCTCTTAATGTTTTTTAGAAAAATGAACCAGAATTGAAAGTTTAGCTGTTTATACATTGTTTTTAAGATGCTTAAGTCACAGACAGATTTAACTTTTAAAGATGTTTAGTCATATTTTCCCTTGCTAAAGAATATAATGACATTACTTATATTTAGCTTTATGGCTGGATTATGCTGTTTTCAGATTATAGTTTGTCCCCCCTTTCCTCTTTTTTCAGGAGTCAGAGTTGTATAAAATTTTACTTTTACTTGTTTTAACCCTAAAGTCATGACAAACAGTTGGAGAATATGAGCAGTGCATCAAAATGATAACAGAATCGATTGTCCAGGTAGTTTGCTTTCCAGACTGGAAAACTTTTTTCTCAAGGAAATCAGACGTGAACCCCAATGAAATTGTGTGTGTTTTATGAAAAATTAAAATAAAACAGTTTTGTTGGTGCCAAAATTTTTTTTTATGACTTATGGATTGCTGTAAACATTGTATTAAGGTTTTTTTTTTTTTTTTTTTTTTTTTTTATAGCTCTGCCAGCCTAACTTTTTAAATTAGGTTAAATTTGAAAAGGAGTTGTTAAAGTGAATATAATTTGGGGGGAGAGTACTCAAACTCCCTCTGGTGGCTCATACATAATCAAAGGAGTGAGTTTTGACTAGTGGGTGACAGACAGTCGCTATGACATTTTTGTCCTGTTACCAATATTCATTTTTTATTTTGTAGGAGAGAATTGTGTTATTTCTGTTTTGATCTATAGGTCTCTAGTGGCCAAATTTTTGCAAAATGGCATTTATTTTTCCTTTGAATTCCATGTGGGTCTATTTAATTTTTTAAAAAAATAGAATTGACATTTCAAAATTTTACTTTAAATTGTTTTTTTAAATTACAGAAGTAAACTGATACTCTTAAAATTAAAACAGTACTGTATATAAGTGAAAACTTCCTTTGCGCACTTCTGTCTCCCATCTCTCCTTAGATGTAACAGCTGTTAATACGGTTGTAGAACTTTCTATATCTTTTACTATATGCTTAAAAAGACTTCATTCTTGAAAATTGAATTGTCTTGATTGATCATCTGCTCTGCCCATTTGCCTCTGCTGTGGGCTATATTACTACCAACAGGACAGAGAGATGACTTGGAGTATGTCAGAAAGTTTAACATATAATTTACACCTTAGGACATGCTCATCTTTTCACTTGTGAGGGGACATTTTGTTTGGGATACATTTACAGATTTTGCAGTGAGGTCCCATTGGTATGAGCTCTATCTGATATAGATTGAATTCAGCAGAAAGACTTGGATTCCAGGGCTTTTTAGAGGATTCTGGAGTCCACATTCTAGAATTTTCACCTGGTCAGTAGCTCACAGGTTAAATTTTGATTTTATTCTCCTGTACTTGCAGACCACTAGAAAGCTCCCTAGATTAATTACATCAGCCTCTCCAGGTCCTTAGAAGTGAACCTAGGCAGACTTTGTCTTTAGGAGACATAGATTGACTTGGATGGAATCCAGCCATTGAAGGGGAAGAGAAGGCAGTCTTTTGATCTGGTTTGTGCTTAACTGACTGCAGACAAATAGTATGCACATCCCCCACCCACCTCCTCATCACCCTGCAGCTACATTTCTCACAGTTCCAAGAGGTTTTTTGTTTTTCCTTTTTAAACCAAGTTGCAACGAATTCCCAAGCCTTAATTTTTTTAGGTGATAGAGTCGGCAGAAAGTTAAGAGTATAATTAAAACTCTTTCCTAAGCTATGTGAGATGCATAGAAAGATGGATACGTTTGACCTTGATCTCAGTGGGTTTGAAATCTAGTATGGTTAAATGAGCATGTACATAATGATTGTGACACAGGATAAGGTATGATAGATTCTAGAAAAAAAACAACACATAAGATTTGTAAGGGTGAGATTATTTCCAGCTTTTTGTTTTTGCAGAAATGGGATTTGGAGAAAGAGTGTATCTCTCAACTTTTTAAATTGTTAGAGGATAGGACGGTCACAGGGATTTAAGGTACAGCATAGGGAATATAGTCCATAATATTGTAGTAACTATGTATAGTGCCAGGTGGGTACTAGACTAATTAGAGAATCAGTCATAAATTATATAAATGTTTAACCCCTGTGCTGTACATCTGAAACTAAAATGAAATAATGCTGAATGTTTAATTGGAAAAAAAGGATAGGCCAGATTTAGAAAGCTCAAATCTTAGCTCTTAACGAGTAAGGAAGTAAGGAGTTAAATTGCATTCTTTAGCAGGCATTTATGAGACTAATTGATAGTTGTTTTTTTTGTTTGTTTTTACTCTTTCCCACTGGAAAGAGCCATTTAATGTTTTATTTGGTAATTATAATACAGCTTTTCTTAGATGTCAGGACTGTTAGAAATATTAAATTAGGAAATTTACTTCTGTCAGTCAACTATTGTTTACCATCTATGTCAGGCAGTGTTAGTATTAAAAGTAAATTGTTTCTTCCTATCACATTTCCTTCTTCAAAGCACATATTTAATGAAACCTCTCCTCCACATTTTAACTTCTAGTGCTGTGTCAAATAAAGTATTTATTTTATTTGAAATATTTTAAACGATGAAATCAA
>NW_011888858.1:3059492-3074590 GCF_000151845.1 Pteropus vampyrus
TGATTAGTGATCTTGAGCTTCTTTTCATATGTCTATTGGCCATCTGTATTTCCTCTTTGGAGAAATATCTGTTCACGTCTTCTGCCCATTTTTTAATTGGAGTTTTTGTTTTCTTGTTGAGTTGTATGAGTTCTTTATATATTTTGAATGTTAACCGCTTATCAGATGTGTCATAAGTGAATATCTTCTCTTGGTTGTTTTTTTGTTTTGTTGATGGTTTCCTTTGCTGTACAAAAACATTTTAGTTTTTGATGTAGTCCTTTTTGTTTATTTTTTCTTTTGTTTCCCTTCACTGAAGAGATATATCTAAAAAGAAATTACTGTTAGCAATATCAGAGAGTTTAATGCCTATGTTTTCTTCTAAAAATTTTATGGTTTCGGGTCTTGCATTTAAGTCTAATCTGTTTTGAGTCTTTTCTTGTATATGGTGTGAAATTGTGCTCCAGTTTCTTTTTTTTTTTTTCTTTGCATGTATCTGTCCAATTTTCCCAGCACCATTTATTGAAGAGACTGTCTTTACCCCATTGTATATTCTTGCCTCTTTTGTCATATATTAAGTGAGTGTATGAGTGTGGATTTGTTTCTCGGCTCACTATTCTGTTCCATTGATCAATATATCTGTTCTTATGCCAGTACAATGCTGTCTTGATTATTGTTGCCTCTTAGTATAGTTTGATATCAAGTAGTATGATACCTCCAACTTTGTTCTTTCTCAAGAGAACTGTGGATATTTGGGGTCTTATATGGTTCCACATAAATTTTAGGATTATTTGTTCTAAGTCTCTGAAAAATACCATTGGTATTTTGATAGGGATTGCATTGAATCCATAGATTACTTTGGATAGTATGGCCATTTTAATTATGTTGATTCTTCCTACCCATGAGCATGGTATATGCTTCCATTTGTTTGTATCTTCTTCAATTTCTTTTATCAATGACTTATAATTTTCTGACAACAGGCCTTTTACCTCCTTGGTTAATTTGATTCTGAGATATTTTATAGTTTTCAATGTAATTGTAAATGGGATTGTTTACTTAATTTCTCTTTCTGAAAGTTCATCATTGGTGTAGAAAAATGCCATTGACTTAGGAATATTAATTTTGTATCCTGCTACTTTACGGAATTCATTGATCAGTTCTAACAGGTTTTTGGTGGAATCCTTAGGGTTCTCTATATATAGTATCACGTCATCAGCAAATAACGAGAGTTTTACTTCTTCCTTTCCAATTCGGATACTTTTTATTTCTCTTGTCTTAATGCTGTGGCTAAGACTTCCAGTACAGTGTTGAGGAGTGGTAAAAGTGGGCATCCTTGTCTTGTTCCTGATCTTAAGGAAATGCTTTCAGCCTTTCCCCATTGAGTATGATGTTGGCTGTAAGTTTGTCATATATGGCCTTTATTATGTTGAGGTTTGTTCCCTCTATTCCCACTTTGCTGAGAGTTTTTATCATAAGTGGATGCTGGATTTTGTCAAACACTTTTTTCACATCTATTGATACGATCATTTGGTTTTTATCTTTAGATTTGTTAATGTGGTGTATCACAGTAATTGATTTGCGAATATTGTACCAACCTTGCATCCCAGGAATAAATACAACTCATTCATGGTGTATGATATTTTTAATGTAATGCTGAATTTGGTTTGCTAATATTTTGTTGAGATTTTTGCATCAATGTTCATAAGTGGTATTGGCCTATAGTTTTCTTTTTTTGTAATGTCTTTGGTTTTGGTATCAAGGTAATAGTGGCTTCACAAAAGGAGTTAGGGAGCTTCCCTCTTCTTGAAATTTTTGGAATAGTTTGAAAAGAATAGGTGGTAATTCTTTGAATGTTTGGTAAAATTCACCTATGAAGCCATCTGGTCCAGGACTTTTGTTTTTTGGGAGGTTTTGATTATCGATTTGATTTCTTTGGAGGTAATCAGTCGGTTCAGATTTTCTGTTTCTTCTTGACTCAGTCTTGGGAGAGCGTACGTTTCTCCCAGATTGTCCAATTTGTTGGCGTATAATTACTCGTAGTATTTTCTTACTATCCTTTGTATTTCTGTGGAGTCTGTAGTTCTCCTTTTTCATTTCTGATTTTATTTATTTGTCCTCTTTTTTTCTTTGATGAGTCTGGTCAAGGATTTGTCAATTTTGTTTATCCTTTCAAAGAAACAGCTCTTGGTTTCATTAATCTTTTGTATTGTTTTTTCTAGACTCTATTTCGTTTATTTCCACTCTGATCTTTATTATCTCCTGTTCACGTTGGGCTTTGTTTGCTGTTCTTTTTTTCTATTTCTTTTAAGTGTAAGGTTAGATTGTTTGAGCTTTTTTTTTTATTTCTTGAGGTAGGCCTGCATTGCTGTGAATTTCTCTCTTAGGACTGCTATTGCTGTGTCCCATAGATTTTAAGTTGTTGTGTTTTCACTTTTGTCTTTAGGTATCTTTTGATTTCTTCCTTGGTCTCATTAATAACCCATTCATTGTTTAGTAGCATGTTATTTAGCCTCTATGTGTTTGTATATTTTCCAGTTTTTTTTCTTTTTCTTTTTTTCTTTTCTTCTTTTTTAGGTGAGGCAACCCTTGGTTGACCTCACGGATTGCAAGGACCTTGTCAGTTTACAATCCCTTATTTTTTATTTTTTACGCCTACAGTACCTGGTCTTCCTGGGTGGTCTCCCATCCAAGTACTAACCAGGCCCGACCCTGCTTAGCTCCAGAGATCAGATGGGATCGGACTTGTTCAGGGTGGCATGGCTATAGACTCCAGTTTTTTTTTCTTGTAGTTGATTTCTAGTTTTATACCATTGTGATCGGAGAAGATGGTTAATGTGATTTCAGTCTTCTTAAACTTATTGAGACTTGTTTTGTGTTCTAACGTAGTCTATTCTGGAAAATGTACCATGTGCACTTGTGAAGAATGTATATTTTGCTGCTTTGGGGTAAAAGGCTCTGAAAATACCTATTAAATCCATCTGGTCTAGTGTGTCTTTTAGGCCCATTGTTTCTTTGTTGATTCTTTGTCTGGAAGATCTGACCATTGATGTTGATAGGGTGTTAAAGTCTCCTACTATGAGTGTATTACTGTTGATCTCTCCTTTTATATCAGTCAATAATTGCTTTCTATATGTAGGTGCTCCTATGTTGGGTGCGTATATGTTTACTAGGGTTATGTCTTCTTGATTTATTGATCCCTTTATCATTATTTAATGCCCTTCTCTGTCTCTTATTATAGCCTTTGTTTTAAAGTCTATTTAAAGTATTGCTACCTCGCAGATATTTCCGTTTGCGTGAAATATCTTTTTCCACCCCTTTACTTTCGGTCTGTGAGTATCATTTGATGCGAAGTGGGTCTCTTGTAGACAGCATATGCATGGGTCTTGTTTTCTGATCAGCTACCCTATGTCTTTTGTTTGGAGCATTTAATACATTTACATTTAAAGTGATTACTGATAGTTACATAGTTACTGCCATTTTATTATTCATATTTTTTCTTTTTTTTCCCCTCTTTTTGCAAAAGTCTCTTTAACATTTCTTGTAATACTGGTTTGTTGGTGATGAATTCCTTAAGTTTTTCCCTGTCTGGGAAGCACTTATCTCGCCTTCCATTTTAATCGAAAACCTTGCTGAATAGAGTATTTGTGGTTGTAGATTCTTGTTTTTCATAACTTTGAATATTTCTTGCCAGTCCCTTTTGGCATGCAAAGTTTCCATTGAAAAATCAGCAGACTTTCTTACAGGAGTACCCTTGTAAGTAAATAGCTGCCTTTCTCTTGCTGTTTTTAAGATTCTCTCTTTGTCTTTGACTTTTGGCTTTTTAATTATGATGTGTCTTGGTGTGGGTCTGTTTGAATTCCTCTTGTTTGGGGCTCTTTATGCTTCCTGAACTTGTGTGTTTAATTCCTTTGCCGGGTTAGGGAAGTTTTCTAAGTAAAATTTTGATTCACAAAACTGGCGACTAGTTTTCTTCTGTGTTGAAACTTAAATTGTAGTTGAAATAATATTAAAAATTATTTAGGAAAACTCCACAAATTAAAGTAAAAAACCCACAAATTAAAATAGGACTTAAATTTTATTTTACAACTTTAACTTACATCGTTCACTAGAAATTTCACAAATTTTTGTTAGAAGCACCAAGACAAATGAGAGAAACATTAGTTAATGGAAAAAGCTATTTCCAGCTCATACCTGCTATTTTTTGTCTCCCATCAGAAATGGTGATATTAAAATATATTTGTAATTATAAAGGTTTCTTAGTTTCACCAGTAGAGTTTATTGTGTGAAATAAATTTACATATTTTATCTTTTTAGACTTGACCATATTCTTCTATTTTTCACTTTGTTGGAGCTGATCATTATTAAAACTTGTCATCTGATTCTTTTGAAAATAGTTCTATGGTTTTTATAAAAACAAGTCTTGCTCCTTGGAAAAGAGTTAAAGTACCAAAAACTACAAAGAAAATCTATGAAAAATATTACGTAAAATCTTAGGGGTGAATCTGTTAATATATTTTCAGCATATTCTAAGGCATGTGTATGTGTATGTACCATGTACATGTTATAGATTTTTTGCAAGTGAAATATGTGGTTTCGTAAACTATTTTTCTCTAATTTTTTTGATGTCTTGTAAATAAACATTTTAATTATTTTAATCTAGTTTTAGTCTTCGAGTATGTAGTTCATTTACATTTTTACTGATAATAGTTGGGTTTGTCACTGCCATCCACTTTGACTTCTCTTTGAGTCATCTGTTTTGTATTCCTTTTTATCCTTCATGTTTTTCTTTTACGATAATCAAAATTATTTTTATTGTTTTTTCCACTATTAACTTGTTAGTTATATATTATTTCACTCTACCTAGTGGTTATTCCAGAGATTACAAGAAGAATACTTATTAGTATTATACAATTTACTACTTTTACCATTCCCCCAATAATGCCAGGTTCTTATACTTTAACTTCTCCTTTTTTTTTTTTTTTTTTTGCATTGTTATTCTCCGTTTTATTGATATGTATTGTAAACTAGAAGAAATTATTATTATGGTTTTGGACAATCAATTTTTGTTTATATTTACCCTTTCAGACCTCTTTCTCCATTTTCTGTCTGAGATAATTTTAATTCTTAATAGCTTCCTTTAGTGTGTATTTTAATACTGGCTTACCTACTGACAGTGAATTTTTACATTTTTTGTTTGGAAATATCCGTTTCACCTTTTTTGAATAACATTTTCACTGGATATAGAAATCTAAGTAGATAGTCATTATCTGTCTACATTTTAAAAATGTTTCATTGTCTTCTGGCTTTCTGTTGAAGTCAGCTACCAGTCTTGTTGAAGGTAATGTATCAGCTTATAGTCTTGTTGAGAATAATGTCTTATTTTCCTTTGGCTACTTTTAAGACTTTCTCTTTTGTCTTAAGTTTTTTTGGTTTATATTTATGGCATTTTGATGTGTTGGGATAAGGTTTTCTTGTAAGTGTCTTGCTTTATAGTCATAGTGCTTTTTGAGTCTATAGCTCAATTGCTTTTAGTTTCGGAAAGTTCTCTCTCATTATCTTTTCAATTATTGCTTCTATCCTCTTTCCTCCTTTTTGGATTCTTTTTTAAAAATTAATTCATTTAATTTATTTTTATTAAATTTGAGGTGACATTGGTTAATAAAATTATATAGATTTCAGGTGTACAATTCAATAATACATCATCTGTATATTGCATTGTGTGTTTACCATCCAAAGTCAGGTATATCACCTTCTATCACTATACATTTGACCCCCTTTACCCTTTTCTACCTTCTCATTCCCCTGTTTCCCTCTGGTAAGCACTAAACTGTTGTTCGTTTCTGTGAGTTTTTGTTTTTTTGTCTTCCTTTTTTTATACCCCACATATGAGTGAAATCATATAGTTCTTAGCTTTTTCTCTGACTTATTTCGCTTAGCATGATAATCTCAAGATCTATTCATGTTGTTGCAAATGGCAGCATTTCATCTTTTCTTACGGCTGAATAATAGTCATTGTATATATGTCCAGTCATCTATTGAAGGATAATTCAGTTGTTTCCATGTCTTGGCCATCATGAATAATGCTGCAGTGAACATTGGGGTGCATATATCTTTATGGATAAATGTTTTCAAATTTGTGGAGTAGATACCCAGAAAAAGTGTTGCTGGGTCATATTGTAGTTCTAGTCTTAATTTTTGAGGACCCTCTATACTGTTTTCCACAGTGGCTGTACCAGTTTACATTTCCATGAGCAGTGTATGAGGGTTCCCTTTTTCCCTATAACCTGTCCAACACTTCTTGTTAGTTGTCTTGTTAATAGCCATTCTTACAAGTGTGAGGTGGTATCTCATTGTCGTTTTGATTTGCATTTCCCTAATAGCTAGTGAAGTTGAGCATTTTCTCATGTGTGTTGGCCATTTGTACGTCTTCTTGGGAGAAGTGTCTCTCTAGGTCCTCTGCCCATTTTCTACTTGTATTGTTTGTTCTTTTGTTTAGTTGTGTGAGTTCTTTATATATTTTGGATATTAGCCCCTAATCGGAGGCGTGATTGCTTCTTTGTTTTGTTGATGGTTTCTTTTACTGTGCAGAAGCTTTTTAGTTTGATACAGTCCCATTCATATATTTTTGCTTTTACTTCCCTTGCCTTTGAAGTCAAATGTAAAATTCTAAGACCAAGGTCCATGGGTTTAGTACCTATGTTTTCTTCCATGCAGTTTATTGTTTCAAGCCTTATATTTAGGTCTTTGAGTTAATTTTTGTGTATGGTGACAGATGGCAGTATAGTTTCATTCTTTTGTATGTGGCTTTCCAATTTTTCCAGTACTGTTTATTGAAGAGGCTTTCTTATCTTCATTAGACGCTTTTGGCTCCTTTGTCAAAAATTATTTGCCCATATATATGTGGGTTTATTTCCAGGCTCCTAGTTCTCTTCCATTGGTCTGTGTGTCTATTTTTTCTGCCAGTTCCATGCTGTTTTGATTATTGTTGTTTTGTAGTATAATTTAAAGTCAGGGAGTCCGATACATATTTCCTTTTTTTTAAAACTTATTTTGGGTTTTGTTTTCCTTTTCTATTTTGTTAAGGTAGAAGCTGAGGTAATTTGTGAAACCCTCCCCCGCATAGGGTATGCTATTAACTTCCTTCTAAGTCCTGCTTAGAAATTTTATATATATATATATGTATGTATGTATGTATGTAAATGTCTATATATATAGTTTATATATATATATCTATATATATATGTCTATATATATATAGTTTTTTTTTTTTAATTGAGTTCAAAATACTTTCCTATTTTTTGATGTCTTATTTGGTCTGTAGATTATTTAGAAGTGTGTTATTTAGGTTCCAAATATTTGAAGATTTCCCAGAGATCTTTCTGTTATTTTTAAATTTATCCTGTTGTAGTGAAAGAAGAACATACTTTATATGACTTGGAGCCTTTTGAATTTATTGATACTTGCTTTTATGGCCAGAATATGGTCTGTCTTGGCAAATGTTCTGTATACTCTTGAAAAGATTGTATTCTGTCGTTGGGTGGAGTGTTCTATAAATGTCAATTAGGTCAAGTTAGTTGATTGTTTTGTTTATGTTTTGTCGTTTTTGATTGAATGCCAGACGTTGTGAATTAAAAAGCAAAATAAAGCAATCATTGCCAAGTATATTCTGCCAGAGGGGGTTCATCTTTTCTCTTAGAGAGATAGAATAGGGAGCCAATCACCTTAATTTACGTGGAGGATAGGTTGCTGTTTTAGTAGTTTGGTGGTGCTCTTCCTCTTGCTTGCCTTATTTGTAGGGTGTGGTTTTCCAGGACTTTGAATTCAAAGCTTGATAGTCTTTGTTCCCTTTGCAGTGCCAAAGGTGGGTAATTAACTTTGCTTTACAAAGTTTTTCAATTAATTATTTAGCCTCTTACCCTGCACAGTTTTAAAATGAAACAAATATCTTGTGAGAGATACTAGCCTTGAGCTTGAGGTCCCTGCAGCCTCCCAGTTTTGTTTCTTCTGCCCTGTGTAAACAACAGAAGCTCTCCCGGCTTCTCAGTTTATAGCAGTGATATTCTGCACAGGGCAAGTCTCAGTTTTCAGCCTCCAGTAAATCTGGAAATACCCCCAGGGAAAAGACAACTGCAGATCATCTAAACACCTTTAAAATAGATTTCTTCTTCTCTGGAGTTTTAGACTTTATTGTTCCCCATGCTTCCACATCTCTCTGCTGCCTTTAAAAATATAATTTTGTAATTTATTTAGCGTTTCTACTTGTTCTCAGTAAGAGTATTAGTCTGCTGCTGTAACTATTCCGTTCTTGTTGGTTATGGACAACTCCCTATTATTTTTAAAAGCTGTACAGAATACTCAATTTTCGTGAGCTGTTTTGTGTTAAGTATTTTTCTCTTAGGTTTTAGGTAGTTGGAATTTAGTTTTTGACCTAGTATACTTTTTAAAAATTAGATTTATTGAGGTTTAATATATATTTTAAGATTCACCAATATAAGCGTACAGACTAAGTTTTGACAAATGTATATGTTTTTATAAACACTACCACAACCACTAATCTATTAATTTTTCTATTAATACAGTCTTGCCTTTTCTGCAACATAATGTAAATGGGATCATAGTATAAATGAGAGCAGTGTATGGTCTCCCTGGGGTCTGGCTTCCACTTAGCGTAATGTCTTTGATTCATCTATGTCAATGGTGTGTTTCTATTGCTGAATAGTATTCCATTGTATGGAATATAGTATAATTTGTTTATAACTGTCAGTTGGTGGACATTTGGATTGCTTCTTGGTTTTGCCTGTTACAAACAAAACTGCTAAACGTTTGTGGACATGAATTTTCATTTTGCTTGGGCAAACACCTAAGAATGGATCTTCCGGATTGTGTAGTATTTGTGTGGTTAACTACATAAGGATGACAAATCGTTGTCTAAAGTGGCTGTGTCATTTATGTTCCCTTTAACAATGTATGAGTTTTAGTTGCTCCACATTCCTGCCAACCCTTGGTATTATCATTGTTTTTGAGTTCCATTTTAGTGGGTGTGTTATGATGTATCTCATTGTGATTTTAATTTGCATTTCCCTAATGACTAATGATATTGAGCATATTTTCATGTGTTTATTTATATATTTTATTTTGTGAAGTGTATGCTTAAATATTTGCCCAGTAAAGAAATTGGGGTTTTGCTGTTTTGAGCTACAAGGTTTTTTTTTTTTTTTTGCTTTAATATAATATCTGATATGAGGCCTTTATCAGATATTAGAGTTGTGAAAGTTATCTCCCAATCCGTGGCTTCCCTTTTTATTTTCTTAATGGTGCCTTGGAAGAGAGAAGCTTTTAATTTTGATGAAATCTAATTTATCAATTCTTTTATGCTTCATATTTTTTGTCCTAGAAAATATTTGCCCATCTCAAAGATTTTCTCTTTTGTTTTATTATAGAAGTTTTATAGTTTTGGCATTTATGTTTAAGTCTATGATTCATTGACAATTAATTTTTATACATGGTGTGAAGAAAAGGTTGCAGTTGTTTAAAAAAATTTTTTTTCCCCAATAGATATACAGTTATTCCAGCACCATTTGTTGAGAAAACAAATTTAATTATGAACTCTCTATGTAATGAACTACTGTATGTCTATCCTTACATCCGTACCTTAATGACTTAATCACTGTAGCTTTAAATCTGACAGTGGAAGTTCTCCAACTTTGTGCTTATTTTTCAAAATTGTTTTGGCTCTTTTAGGTCTCCTTTATTTCATATGGCTTTTAAAATTAACTTGTCATTTTATATAGAAATAGCTATTGAGATTTTGATTGATTGTATTGAATCTATAGATCATTTTAAGGAGAATTGACATCTTAACAATATTGAGTCTCTGTGTTCATTTAAGCTTTTAATTTCTCTCAGTTTTTGAATATACTTTTAGTAGTAAACTTCGTCGTGTTCATTCAGCAAGTATTGAGCATCTGCTGTGTGCCAGACGCTGTTCTAATTGCTAGTGTTTTATACCAGTGAACAAAGTAGGCAAAAAGCCCTGCCTTTGGGGAGTTTACAGTTCAACTGGGGAAACCAGATGAGCAGCTAATAAGTTAAAAATATGTTAGTGCTAGTCATGAGTATTATGGAGAAAAATCAGTGTAGGGGGTTGGAGTATATGAGTATGGGGGCAGGGAGGGTGGCGTTTACAGTTTTAAATTGAGTGGACAGAGAAGTCTTAATTGAGAAGTTGATTTGAGCAGACCTTAGTTTGCTATATATTCTAATAATGAAACAACTAACAATTTCAGAAGGAAAAGGAGAAATAAGGTGGGAGCTTGAATACATGTGCTAAGTATGCTGCTTGCCATCTCGGTAATAACTAGGGGTCAATAGCATATAAAATCAACAAGTATTGTAATAGAAGTATACCTAACAGCAGAAAAGTACACAGTAGAAAAGATTGTTTTTGGTTGAAATCTAATGATGAGAAAGGGAGGAGGAAAAACAAGCATATCTTAACATAGCTTATAGTAGAGAACTAATAGGTAATATGTGAAGAAATGGAAGACTAAGTTCATTCATTATATATGCATGTGATTACAAAGGTATCCACTAGTATAAAAATAAAAACCTTATTAAAATAACAGAACTATACATAAAATATAAAGAGACAGAATTAAATGAGACAAAAATGGGTTCTTTATGACTGTAAAGGTTATAATTTACAATGTAGAAATACCAAATATTTTTATAAAATAATAGAGCATTAATATTCAAAAGGCAAAAAAGATACTGGAGACTTACTCAGAAAAATCATATTGATGGAACAGTGTAATGGATCTCTCGCAGATCATCGCGTATCAAAAGAACAAAAAATTGAGGCTATAGAACAGCTAAATATCTCAGTAAGCAAAATTTGATGGATAAACTGAATTCTGCTTTGAAAATAGAGACATACCTTCTTTCCAAGCACTTACAGAACATATGCAAAAATTGATTGTAATACTGGATCATAAAGAAGAAAACTTCAGTACATTCTTAAAGGTAGTAATAATTTAGGGCTGCCCATCCAGTATGGTAGCCACTACCCACATCTAGCTATTAAAGTTGAACAAAATTTAAAATTCAGTTTCTCAGTTTTACTAGCCACATATCAAGTGCTCAATAAGATTGATTGCCATTTGAATGAGGAGAGAAGAGAGCAGATTGGAAACAATATAAGTGAACTAAAACCTTTTTCCTAGCTAGGAGTCAGTAGGTAATTTGAGATTAATCGAGAAAGACGTGTTATCTAAAATTATAAAGATAAATATTAAAAATTACAAACAAATAGGTAAAGTGATTGCTTCTAGGTAGTAGGACTGCAGGTAAGGACAGTCATGCTGCCTTTCCATTATAAACCTTTCACACTTTTTTTTTTTTAAAGCTGTGTGCATTTATTACCTCAATAATATGTAAGTTTTAAGAAACTAATTGGATATGCAGACAAAATAAAAGCTGCCTAGAAACTCATTGCACAATAGTTTCTTATATAATAAATGATAAGTGTAACATCATTGCATAAAGTAAAAAAACGCAAATACTAAGTTCACTTTAGATTTATTTAATTACAATTAATTTATATTGAAAGTATTAAAAATAATTTTTTTCAGGCACCAGGAGCCAAGTCTTCTCTTCTACTTATAAATGAGGATAGCAAGCAGTTCTCTGTGATGTTGGGTATATACTCCTTACCTTTAATTGACAAAAATATTTAATTTGATTTTAGTAGTCAATAAAAGGTTCATATAAAATATTGAGAGCACCTTAAGATTTTAATCTAAAAATCTTTCAAACAACAAAAGGGCTCTTAAATGGGTCAGGAAATAAAAATCAAAACCTGTACTTACATCCCCTAAGAACTTAATGATATATTTTAAAGGCAATTTCTCTTGGAATTTCTAGGGGATATTTTAAATGTAAATAAAGAATAACATCTTTAACAAGGACATATGACAAATGTATGAAATTCTACTGTTTATATAATGAAAGTACTGGTTATTTAAGATGTCACTTTATACTGCATTATTTACAACCTGTTGCTTGTAGTTGTTACCTATTTTCAGAAATAGTATTACATCTTATTACAGAGTCACTATGAGAGAGGAAGTGTAGATAAGGGTTAGGGCAAAAGAGAAAAAAGTTTAGGCCTGTAATCTGAGACTATTACTTGAAAGCATATAAACAGACTAGTACACAAAATGTCATTTGTTGAAAGAATTTTCCCATTTCCCGAATAGATGAGCCAAGCCATTTTTTACGGCTTGACACTTTGAAGCTGTCAGCATATTATAGTCTAATGATTCAAGTAAGCTTTACTCATGAATAAGAAAATTAAACACATAGGGATTAAATCTAAACAGAGGAGTAGCATTACACAGCAGTCCTCAAAAAGACCAAAAATAAATCTCTAATTGAGTGGAAGATTCAGGGAATATAGTGTTACTAATTTGTTTATGATCTATAAGTTTTGGTCTTCAAATGCTTTTCTTAACATTTAATATATAAGTATTTTAGAAATATATTAGTATATTTTTCTGCCTTGGAATGTAATTTAAATCTTTTTAATGACTAAAGATCTTTATAATTATTCTTAAATCAATTACAGGGTGCCTGCTGAAGGTGTAAGAGATTGGTTACATATTTACTGACTTTAAGATATATTTTATTTTTATTTTATTTTTTAAAATTTATTTATTTATTTTTTTAGGCACAGCAACCCTTGGTTGACCTCACAGATTGCAAGGACCTTGTCAGCTCACAATCCCTTATTTTTATTTATTTATTTATTTTTAGTTTTTATGCCTACAACACCTGGTCTTCCTAAGTGGTCTCCCATCCAAGTACAAACCAGGCCTGACCCTGCTTAGCTTCCGAGATCAGACAGGATTGAGATTGTTCAGGGTAGCATGGCTGTAGACTAAGATATATTCTAAAACTTTGCTTTTCTACAAATCCTTTTCTTGTTTGTCTAGGTCCTAAAACATGCACATTTAAAAAAATTCAGTAGTAGTGAAATGTTCTTTAAATTTTTTTGCCACTTAACCTAGATTGCACTACATTACAATTACTAGCACTAAAATAATTACTTTAGTAATTATGGTTTTTAATATGCAGCAAGGGTAATGAAATACCATTGGAATAATACGCAACCTGAAACAAGTTCTTATTTTATCTCAACTGTCAAATCATAAGCCTATAGATATGATTAGAAGAGGGCATCTTGTTGTCCTTAGGACTCCTTCTTCCCTTTGCTACCTTTTGTTGAAAGCCCTGATTTGGATTTCCTAAAGATATTACTAGCGAGTACTTTTTGTAGATATTATGAAAATAAAAATGAAAATACTTTCCTAACATAAGTCATAAGTTTCTAATGGTAGAGTCTGTTCTGTTCAGTAATGTAATCCTAGTACCCAAAATAGTGCCTGGACATAGTATAGACTTAATAATTAGTTTTTGAACATAACTAAATGCAGAAGCTATTGATTATCCATATTTATATTCATGCATATATTTAAATACTTGATTCATATATTTAGTAATTATTTTAACATTATTGCATATAATGATAGTCTGAGAATTTATCTTCCCATCTATCTAAAAGAACATTTAGTTGTATATAATCCAGTTGGACTCTAAGCTTTTTAAGGAGTTTAAGACTAACTTTCATACCACTGGAGTACTAAACCATAAATGGGAGTAATATATCACATCATAACCTAGTTGCCCAAATGTAAATACTCTTAATTTGTGCCAATTGAGAATTCTCACTTATACTACTAATTAACCACTTAAGAAAATGCTTTGACAACTTTAGTTGGTGAAACACATTTTATTTAAGCAATAAATTTAAATTGTATGTTTAAAACTTAATTTTTTAGGTCTCTAAAATTCTTAATTATTAAAGATTAGCAGTTGACATAGTATTATCATCAGAGTATATAAGATTTCATCATTGAAGAAAAAAATATTTCATCATTGGAAAAAAATGGCAACATAGGAATTTCTAATGCTTGTCTTCTGCCAAAAAAAGTTTACTCCTGCAAACCCAGTTCCATCTTACCATAGTGCATGCCAGCTCCAGTGTCCCCAGGCAACTCCTGCAGCTCTAGGCATCTTCCTCAACTCCAGGCTGCCAGAGTATCCCTGTAAACTGAGGCATCTTAGCACTATCTGGCTCCTGTGGCCCCAGGCTCTTGATGGGCTTCTGTGAACCCAGGCTCCTGGCCCACCCTGGTGCTAGCCAACTCCTTTGGGACCAGGCTCCCAGCAGGCTCCTACAGATCTAACCTCCTGGCTCACTTCAGTGCATGCTGGATTCCGTGGCTCCAGGTGGCTCCCACAACACCAAGCTACTGGCACATCTGAGCACCAACTGGCTCCAGTGACCCTGGACAGCTCCTGTAGCCCCACAGCTCACAATCAGTGCCTGTGAACCCAGACTCCTTGCTGGGCCCAGTGCCAGGCTGACTACTGTGGCTCCAGGTCCTTGACCTGCCCTGTCTTCAGGCTAGCCCCTGTGGATCTAAACTCTAGACCAGCTCCTCTGGACCTAGGCTCCTGGCTCACCCCAGCACCAAGCCAACCACCATGGATCCAGGCTCCCAGCCTCCTTTGGTGCAAGACCAGCCACCAAGGCCCCAGATTATAGGCTAACTCCCGTGGCCAGTGTTGTCAGGCTTACCCTAGCTCCAGGCTAGCTCCAATGAAACCAAACTCCTGCCTCATCCTAGTACTGGACCAGCTCCCATGGACTCAGATGCTGGGCCCACCCCATTGGTACTCAGTGCCTGGTTGGTCTCTGTGGACCCAGGATTCATGTCTAGCCATGCAGAACCAGGTCTGAGGCCCATTACCACAGATTCAAGCCCTAGGCCTAAACCAATGAACTCAGTCTCTAGGATGATCCACGATTATGCAAGCAGCAGGTCTATCCACATGCTGACCCAGACACCATGCCAGCCTGCCCAGAGGCTCCAGCAGCATACTTGTCTACAGATACCACTTGATGACCCACTCAGAGTCTCTGAATGACCTGACTGGTAAAGGACTTTGTCTATTGAAGCAGGTTGTAAAGGCTGGAAGAGGTGCTTACTTCCTCA
>NW_011888858.1:3074640-3086342 GCF_000151845.1 Pteropus vampyrus
CCCAGGCTCTTGATGGGCTTCTGTGAACCCAGGCTCCTGGCCCACCCTGGTGCTAGCCAACTCCTTTGGGACCAGGCTCCCAGCAGGCTCCTACAGATCTAACCTCCTGGCTCACTTCAGTGCATGCTGCATTCCGTGGCTCCAGGTGGCTCCCACAACACCAAGCTACTGGCACATCCGAGCACCAACTGGCTCCAGTGACCCTGGACAGCTCCTGTAGCCCCACAGCTCACAATCAGTGCCTGTGAACCCAGACTCCTTGCTGGGCCCAGTGCCAGGCTGACTACTGTGGCTCCAGGTCCTTGACCTGCCCTGTCTTCAGGCTAGCCCCTGTGGATCTAAACTCTAGACCAGCTCCTCTGGACCTAGGCTACTGGCTCACCCCAGCACCAAGCCAACCACCATGGATCCAGGCTCCCAGCCTCCTTTGGTGCAAGACCAGCCACCAAGGCCCCAGATTATAGGCTAACTCCCGTGGCCAGTGTTGTCAGGCTTACCCTAGCTCCAGGCTAGCTCCAATGAAACCAAACTCCTGCCTCATCCTAGTACTGGACCAGCTCCCATGGACTCAGATGCTGGGCCCACCCCATTGGTACTCAGTGCCTGGTTGGTCTCTGTGGACCCAGGATTCATGTCTAGCCATGCAGAACCAGGTCTGAGGCCCATTACCACAGATTCAAGCCCTAGGCCTAAACCAATGAACTCAGTCTCTAGGATGATCCACGATTATGCAAGCAGCAGGTCTATCCACATGCTGACCCAGACACCATGCCAGCCTGCCCAGAGGCTCCAGCAGCATACTTGTCTACAGATACCACTTGATGACCCACTCAGAGTCTCTGAATGACCTGACTGGTAAAGGACTTTGTCTATTGAAGCAGGTTGTAAAGGCTGGAAGAGGTGCTTACTTCCTCATGTGCAGACAGCAATGCAAGGCCACAGGATTATGAGTAATCAAGGAAACATGACTCCACCAAAGGAAACTAACAGAACTTTAATGACTTATCCTAAAGAGATAGAGGTCTATAAACTGCCAAAGAATTCATAATAATCCTCTCGAATTCATTGAACTTCAAAGAACAAAATGAGAAATTCTAACAAAGAAATAGAAACCATTAAGAAAAAACAGAAATCCTAGAGTTAAAGAATACAATGACTGAACTGAAGATTTCAGTAAGTCCTCAACTGTAGACTTGACCAAGCAGAAGAAAGATTTAGTGAATGAGAAGACAGGTAATTGGAAATCACCCAATAAGAGGTACAAAAAGAAAAGAGAATGCGAAAGTATGAAAAGTTTATGTGAATTATAGGATACCATTGAAAGAAACAGCCTACTCATTATTGGAGTCCCAGAAGGAGAAGCGAAGGAGAAAAGAGCAGAATGCTAATTATTAATTAATTTTTAATATTGAATTAAGTTTATTGAAGAGCAGAATGCTAATTATTAATTAATTTTTAATATTGAATTAAGAGTAGCATTGATTAATACAATTTTGTAATTTTCAGTTGTACATTATCATTTGACATCTGTATATTCTATTGTGTTTACCACTCAAAGTCCAGTTTCCTTCAGCTACCATATATTTGATCCCCTCTACCCACTTCACCTTTCTCTTAAACCCTATATTTGCAGAATGCTAATTTAAAGGTATAATGGTTGAGAACTTCCTAAATCTGGGGAGAGATTTGAACATCCCAAGTTTGTCAAGCTAATAGGTAACTCCAAAATTTCAGTTGAAAATTATCTTCTTTAAGACTAAGTGTAATAAAACTGTCTAAAATCAAACACTATATTTGAAAAGCAGCAGGAGAAAAAAAAGATCCTCATATATAGGGAAACCTCCCCTACTCCAGAAGTTAATGAGCAGATTATTTAGCAGAAACTTTACAGGCTAGTAGAAAGTGATGTATTCAAAGTGTTCGGCGGGGGATGGGGGGTGGGGTGGGGGTGGGCAGGGAACCCCTGCCAAAGAAAGATACGTTACTCAGTAAAGTTATTTTTCAGGAATGAAGGAGATTTCCCCAAACAAAAGCTAAGGGAGTTTTTCACCACTAGACCTGCCTTAAAAAGAGTGTTGAGAGGAATTTCTCAAACTAAAATGAAAAGATGCTAATTAGTAAGACAAAAACATGAAAATACAAACATATTGTTAAAGGTAAGTATGTAGTCAAAATTAAAGTATTCTAAATACCATAATATAGTGATGCATTAATCACTTAACTCTATTATACAGGTTTAAAGGATGAAAGTATTAACAATAACTGTAGCTACAATAATTTGTTAATAGATGTACAATATTAAAAGAGGTAAATTATGACAAAAAAACAAAACATTGGAAGGGGAGTAAAAGAGAGCTTTTGTATGTGATCTAAGTTGTTAGCTTAAAATAGACTGTTAGATCTAGAAGATGTTTTACATAAGCCTCATGGTAACCACAAAGCAAATTCTACAGTAGATACATAAAAGATAAAGAAGATGGAAATCAAAGGATACCACTACAAAAAATAACCAATTAGCAAAGACAGTGAAAGAAGAGGAAAGAAACAAGGCAACTACAAAATAGCCACAAAACAATTAAAATGGCATTAGTATGTTCTTATCATATTATTTTAATATAAATGGATTAAATTTTCCAATCAAAAGGTATAGGGCAGCTGTCCAGACTGAAAAAAAAAAAAACCCCACTATATGCTGCCTACAAGAGACTCATTCACCTTCAAGGACACGAAAGGATAGAAAAAGATATTCCATGCAAATGCAAACCAGAGAGAGCAGGGGTAGCTATAAAACAGACTTTAAGTCAAAAACTAACAGGGTCATTGTATAGTAAAAAAGGGGTCGATTCATCAGGAGGATATTGCAGTATTAAATACATGTACGCCAACTTTGGAACACCTGAATATGTTAAGCAAAAACAGATCCAGGGTAGAATGGACAACTATACAGTAGTAGTAGGGGACTTCCACACCCCAATTTCAACAATGGGTAGATCATGTAGAGTCTGCATTGTAGATGGAACATCAGATGGGAAATGCTGGACACGAAATGTACTTTAGACCAAATTAACTTAGCAGACATATCCAAAAAACTCCGTCCAACAGCAGCAGAGTACTTATTCTCAAGCACACGCACAACACTCTCCAGGACAGATCATATGTTAGGTCACAAAACATGGCTTAGCCAATGTAAGATTGATATCATACCAAGTATCTTCTAGCTGCGATGGTATGGTACCACAAATCAATAACAGGAAGAAAACTGGAAAGTTTATAGATGTTGAGGAGCTAAATAATATACTCCTAAACTGTCAATTGGTTAAAGAAAGACTCAAAATGAGAATCAGAAAAGACCTTGAAACAAGCAAAAGTGGAAACAGCATACCAAAACATATGAAATGAAGCAAAATCAGTTTTACAAGAGAAGTTTATAGTGATAAATGCCTAGATTAAGAAGAAAGGTTGAAGAAATTAAATACAAATTGGCAGTTACAAAATAGTCACTGGAATGTAAAATACAATTTAGGAAGTATAGTCAATAATATTGTAATAACTGTGTATGGTGTAAGGTGGGCTGCTAGACTGAAAGAGGAATCAATTTGTAAAGTATATAAACGTCTAACCACTGTGTGGTACACCTGAAACTAATATAATATTGACTGTCTAATCGAGAAACAAAATGTTTAATTTAAAGACAAAGGGAAAGTCATCACTTTCAAGCTTTTTTACACAGGCAGGTCTCTGCAGGCATTTTGGAAGCCCTAAACCTAACACAAAAGATGACTTTCAGAGAAGCCGAACCCCCATGGAAATAGAGCAGAATGGTGGTTGCTGGGGCTGAGGAAAATGGAGAGATGTTGGTCAGAGGGTACAAACTTCCAGCTAGCTGTAAAAGATAAATAAGATCTGCGGATCAAATGCACAGGATGGTGATTTAATTAACAATGTTGTATTACATATGTGAAAGTTAAGAGAGTAGATTTTACCACCACCACCACACACACACAATCATAATCATAATTATGTGAGGGAATGGAGCTGTTACCTTATTGGAAAAATCATTTTGCTGTATATACATGTATCTACATTGTACATATTAAATTTACATATATATCAGTAATATCTCAAACTAAAAAAATGACCAAACAAAAAACAAACAAACAAAAAGTCACAATAAACAACCTAACCACACTTCAAGGAACTGGAAAAAGAACACACTAGGCCCAAAGTTAACAGAAGGAAGGAAATAACCAAGATCAGAGCAGAAATAGAGACCAAGAAAACAATGTAAAAAAATCAATTGAACTACTAGCTGTTTTTTTTGAAAAGATAAATTGGCATTCCTTTAAAAGCTAGAGAGTTATGAAAGGATTTTTAACCTTATCAGGTGCTTTTTCTGTATCTACTCAATAATAATCAACCATATAATTTTTATCTTTGATTAATGTGGTACGTTACATTTATTGATTTGTGTATGTTGAACCATTCATGTATCCCAGGGATAAGTCCTACTCAATCATGGTGTATTAAGAAAAAAAGTCTCAAATACTTAGAAATAAAAGAGACATTACAACTGATACAGCAGAAATACAAAGTATTATAAGAGACTACTAAGAACAATTATATGCCACCAAATTGCTGAACCTAGAAGAAATGGATATATTTCTAGAAATGTACAACCTACTAAGACTGAATCATGAAGAAGTAGAAAATTTAAACACATCAGTAATGGGTAGGGAGATTGTAACAGTAATCAGAAATCTCCCAACAAAGATAAGTTTAGGATCAGATGGTTTTGCTGGTGAATTCTACCAAACATTTAAAGAATAATTAACATCAGAAGTAAAACTTCTGCTAAAGCAAATACAGAAATGTAACATGCAAAAGACAAATGACTCAGAATAAAAGTTATTTCAGGAAATGGAAACTTTAGAGAAAATATACTTTACATTCAATAAACACAAATAGTATAGCAACAAAGAAATAGCAAAGAACATGAAAAAATAGAAAACAGGACTAGAGAACAAATAATTTGCAAGGGGGGAGGTTTTTAGTGTTTTGGCTTGTTAATTTTCTGCTTTTCTTACACTAGCCATTATCTAATAGAACTTCCTGTGATCATGGAAGTGCTCCATAACTGCTGAGCAATAGTAGCCAGTAGCTATAAGAAGTAAATGTAGTTTTAAAATATTTATCCCCATAATTACAAATAACGTTTTTACTTTGCATTTTAAAAATTGTTAGAAAAACATCATATTACATACCATCTTAATTATTTTAAGGTACTTTTCACTAGTATTAAGTATATCCATGTTGTGCAACAAATCTCTAGAACTTTTACATCTTGCAGAACTGAAGTACCAACTGAACACTAATTCTGTTTTCCTCCTGCCCCTAGGCCTTGGCAACCACCTTTCTATTTCCTGTTTCTGTGATTTTGATTGCTTTAGATACCTTATAAAATGGAATCATGCAGTATTTTTCCTTAAGCTTATTTTGCTTAATATAATGTCCCGAGGTTCATCCATTTTATAGCATGTGACCAGGTTGATAACATTTACATTCTGTTTTGTAATGAGAATTAAGATGTTCAGGATTGTCAGTAGGTAGATTTTAAAAGCTGAATACAATAAACTGCAGTTAATTATTGGGCTAGGGTTATTTTTTCTTTTCTGTGGGTCCAAAGTCATGATGCAAATGAAACTCAAAAAATAAAATATTTGATATCAATATAAGATTGATTATCTTTGCTTATAGTTCATAAATTTTTCACAATCCTTTGATTTGCTTTATATTCTGCTTTATAGTCTGATTAGTTTGCCTAATATTGTTTACCTTTCCCCCAAGTCTGTACTTTCCCTTTTTTTTTTTTGGTAGAAATGTACCTTTACCGAATCCTCACGTGTTTCCTGCTTGAGTTATAGTGTCTGTCTGTTGGACGGAAGCCCTTGTTTTCCTGGAAATATTCCTCTTAGAGCCCTTCTACAGTCTTGATGAGTAGGAAGCCTACTGTATATCTGTCATTTTGAGATATTCCTTCACTGCATTTCTGGGTTACATTGACTGTTTCTTAGATACCGCATCTTTCTCTCTCTCTCTCTCTCTTTTTTTGTTTGCATTCTCCCTCTTTCTCCTGGAGTGTATTCATTCTAAATTCTTCCATGTCTGAAAATGGCTTTGGCCTGGCTTATAATTACTTGGGTCAGTTCATTTACCTTTAAACATTGTGCTGTTTCATCATGACTCATCAATTATGTCAATCTCTTGAGATAAAATGAAAATAGAAGAATGATAGAATCACATAGTAGGGTCATAGAATATGGAAAAAATTGTCACTATTGCATCACTTTTTCAGTTTTTTTTTTCGTATCGCCCACATTATTGCATTATTTTTCAAGAAATTATAGGAGAAGCTTCAAGATACTATCTTTGTAGGCTGCTTTTAGTTTTCATTGAACAGTTGCAAATTCAGAAATTTTCATTTCTGCTCATAATGACAAAAAAATGACAGCAGAAGATGTTGCACATCTCTTTGACAAATCAACAGATGACTGTAAAGAAGATAATAGCAGTACTCCAGGCACTGGACTAGTATTGTCCAATAAAAATGTAATGTGAACATTATATAAACGTATATAATTTAAAATTTACCTTAAAAGAGTAAGCAAAGAAAATGGTGTCATTAAGGAAAACAAAAAATACTCAGAATTCTTTTTAAGAATTAACACTCTGTGGAACAGACTTTGCTGTATCTCTTTTATCTCTTCTTTGCTCTCAGATAATTTCTCTTTGTTCCTTTTCCCTGCATTCCCTGCCCAAATTGGTCGTTTTCGTATACCTCTGTGTAGCTTGATACCTTACTGTTTATTTTATCTCCTTTTATGCCTTACTTCACTTTCACGTCTTCACATCTTGGAATTGAACTCTCCTTTCCCAAAGTGTCAGTTTGTCCCTTTGCCTCAGGCTGTCTTTTTTGAGCTGAAACAGATTGCTTCCAAACTTCTTTGACCACAACCTATAGTAAGAAGTATATTTTATATTGTGACCCAGTATACATATAGACACTCTCATCAGCACATATCTGAAACAGCAGTTTCAAGAAATACCCTTAACCATTATGAGATGTCCTGTACTCTTTTTTTCCTATCCCGTTTCATTTTTTAAATGCTGATTATAACCCACTGTATTGACAGACCAATGGGTAAGAACATTATAATTTTAGGATATTGATCTATTGTTCTCAATGAGCTTGTACCAGTTTATACTCCCACCAGCAATGTATGAGAGTAATGTTTCCTGAAGGATATTTTGTCTGGATGCAAGATTCTGGGTTGGCAGTCCTTTTCTTTCAGCACTTAAAAAAATCAAAAATATGAATATAAATTTAAAATGTTAACCATAACCACAGTGGTCTGTTAAAGAAAAATTTTTCTTCTAAATCATAATTACTCTGAGTAAAACATAATATAAATTTTGTTTATTACTACAAATAATTACTGAACATAGATGCATCTCTTCAGAGGGAATTGCTTCTTTTATGAAATTTATCTGTGGATGAATATTACTTTTGTTAGAATAAGACTAACTGGTCTCAGTGAAAATTAGTAATAGAAAGAAAAAATATTGGGTTGTTAGTGTGAAGTTTACAAAAGATTAAGTGATAATTTTGTTAAGTATGTAATTTACAGTAGAATTTATGGTACATTTCTACCAAATGAATCTATAATAAGGCCATGTAGGAATGAAAAACTGAGCTGAGAAATACTTGTCCAAGTTTAAAAAAATAGGGATTTTTTTTTTTTTGCCAGTATTCTTTTGGCAAAAGTTAATAAAAATGTTTCTTAATGTTCAAGAAAATATGAAACATGAAATTAACTTTGATGTATATTACTTGAAGATATGACATGGATTTGAAGAAAGGGCTCTCTCTATCTTCTAAGTCACAGTCAGGTGATTGATAGAACATACTCATTTCTTTCTCATTTCTCTGATAACGATGAAGGTACAGATCTTGAATTGTAATTAAAAATGCTTCTCAGATCTTGAATTCTAAATAATTCTGGATAATTATGTAAGGTGTCTTGCCATAAACTTTTTACCTGAGTAAACTAAGTTGTAGCTGACTTCAATATTTATTATCACTGTTTCCATTGGATTTTCTCTGAGGTGAGCTTCTGTTATCATCTTCTAAAATTTTAACAGCCCTACCCCCGTTTTTTAAATGTTAAGTATTCTCCTTAACAGAAGTGTATGGGACAGAGAAAGACAAGATCGCTTTGGCTAAATGGTGCCTCCATTAAAAGATATCAATATTTCAAATGATTTCTTTGGTGTTCTGGATGTTTCTGCATATCAGGGAATTGCATTGTAGTGATATCTTTTTTTTTTTTTGCCATCTTGCATCACAATTTTTTTATTCTTATTAAGTTTTTTGGGGGTAACATTGGTTAATACAATTAAATAATTTTCAAGTGTACATTATAGTTCGACATCTATGTCTTCTATTTTGTGCTTACCACCCAAAGTCCAGTTCCTTCAGCTACCATATATTTAATCCCCTTACCAATTTCACCCTCCCCATACCACCCTATATTTTTTTAATTGATAGTTAAAATAGTGCTTTTCTGATGAACAATTAAAATGCTTTTAATATTGTGGTAAGTATTGTTAACATTTCTGATAATTTTTATTTTAATAATAAAAATTAATGGCCATGATAAGACTGTTTTATAAAATCATACTGGAAATACAGGGTAATAAAAGTACCTACCTACCTCATAGGGATGTTGTGAAGATTGAATTAGTTAATGCATGTAAAGCACTTAGAACAGGGCTTCACATATAGTAAAGTGCTTGGTAACTATTAGTGATTGAGAATGGTGTCGAGACTGACTTCTTTACCATCGTTCTGCAGGAGAGCCCCTGATGCTCAGTTGATCAGTTCATCCATCCATAGGGAGCCTAGCTATTGGCCCAGGGCAGTCTTCCCTCAGGCTCTTGTGAAATCCCCCTGAAAGGATCTTCCTCCCTGAGGACTTTCCCTCACCTTCCTTCCCAAGAGTCTTTTCTGAGACCCTTGAGGCTAGGGGGCTGGGAAGAGCTTCAGAATGACTGGTATATTGTAATCAGTATATTGTGATAGAGTGGTTAAAGTTTTAAATGGGATCTGCTTTTGAGCTCTGTGTGACTGTGTGACTCAGGGCTAATTGTTTTACCTCTTAATTTCCTCGCTCACCTGATGCCTTTTCTCATCCCTTTTGTTTCTCTGAGCAGCTGCACTGGCCGCCTTTTACTTCCACACAAATGCCATATTCTCTCGTACCTCTGGCCCTTAGAACATGCTGTTTTCTTGGGATGAAACACGTTCTTTATCTACCCCTCTCCCTTTGCTTTATTTGGCCAGATCATACTCACGCTCATATTAAATGCCCCTCCTTTAGAGGGCTTTTTCTAACTAAGTTCCACCAGACTAATTTGTATCTCTGCCATGCTTTCTCTTCACATCATCATGATTCTTAAAGGCTTTCATCTCATTTGGAATTGCTCTACAGACTGAGCTCCCAGAGGGGTTGATGAGATTTGACATGTTCATTGCTGTGTCCCCAATTCCTGGCACAGAGGAGGCCCCAATTAATATTGAGTACATGGATGGGAAAAAAATACTAGAGGTATTGTTACTTGGAATTTGGTTAACATTATTTCCAAAGCTGCCTTCGTTTTACAGAATTTTTTTTTTTCCCTGTAAAGCTGCTGAAACTTGGAAGCTGATTCTGTCACAGTGTAAGATGCCTTTGGAAAATTCTGCATTCCTCTTAGATGAATCTTTAGAACTTGGTGAGTTTCACTAGATACCTTTAATCTTCATTTTGAGCTCATAAGTATGCCATCTACCCTCCACCTCCAACCCCTCCATAATTATTGGGTAGTGAGGTTTGAAATCGCCTAGTAAGGAGCATAGGATGAAGTATTATAAAAATATTTAGGGCATGATCTGTAACTTTTCTTGATAGTTTTTAATCATGTTAAGAATTTTCATTCTTATGAGGTGTGAAAAGTTATTCATTGGTTAAATAATTGATATCTAGATGTAAAATATTTTTAGCAATTCCTGATGTTTTTCAGAGTTATTGCTCAGAAGTAAGAATGATAACTTCTTGTATTTTTCTGAATTGAAGATAATTTGCAAATGACTGAAAAGTAGCATAATAATTATTTCCTGTCAGATTTTAGGTTTAGAGATAAAGAGTCATTGATTAAGGTAAAGGTCAATCACTTACTCCAGCTTACAAGCAACTCCAGCTTACAAGCAAGTCTCTCCATCAGGGGTCTGCACATTACCAAATTCAGCCTGCTGCCTGTTTTTTTTCTTTCTTTTTTTTTTTCCTTTCTTTTTTAATGACCCACAAACTAAGAATAGTGTTTATATTTTTAAAGCATTGGGGAAAAATCTTAGAAGAAGAATACTGTTTTGTGACGTGTAAAATTACATGAAATTCAGAATTCAGCGTCTATGAATAAAGCTTTATTGGAACACAGCCACTCTTACTTTTTACTTATTTTGTATGACTGTTTTTAAGCTATAGTGGCAGAAATGTACAGGATAGATGAAATTTAATAGGCTACACGTAAAATTTGTTGAAGTTCCAAATTGTACTAATTGGTATTTAACTATGATTTTTTGATTACAATAATTGATGAGATAATCAACAATACTGTTACTATAAAGATCTTATCTCTGCATAGCAGTTTTTACATTTGCAAAGTTATATTTCATTCTGTCTCCACATTACTATGAAATAACTAAATCCATTTTATAAAATATAAGTCATAAACTTATTAAATATAGAGTTAAGTAGTTGCATCAGAGACCTTAGGGCCCAGAAAGCCAAAAATATTTACTATGTTGCCCTTTCTAGAATAAATTAGCTGACTTCTGCTCTGTGTGGTTGGAGAGGTATTTATAGGTTGGGTGCTAAGGTTTAAGAGATGAGTGGGAGGAAATTAGAGAGAGGTGAGAGTCGGTACCAACTCTCACTGACTTATTTACACTTTTTTTTCTATCCTGTAAAGTGTAACCCATATTCTCCTTAGACTGACATGTATTCCTGTTTTAAAATAGAAAATAAAGAAAAATCGATTCTCCTATTACTTCTAAAATGAATGTATGTATATAGAGAAAATTAGTATAGTATTCTCAGTTTTTACCAGGTTTTAATGTTACAATAATATCTTAAGCACTTAAAAGATTATACCTTTGATGCAGTTTATTTTTTTCTAACGTATGGAAATTACCTGTTATTTTTTAAGTGAAAATACTAACATTATTTGGAAAATAGTTGGTGATTGACTTAATGTGAAAATACTAACATTATTTGGAAAATAGTTGGTGATTGACTTAATGGAACAAAGCATGTTGAGGACGTATATGGTATATGGTCTTTTGGAGTCAGTGGATAGGCTTGAAGGATAATCTTAACTCTTTCTGTTGTCTGACACAGTCACATTAAGTTTTACATTAGGAGATAAAAGGCCATGATTTTGAGTCAGAATCTTCTCTGGTTCTAAGAGGTCTGTTTCATGAAACTTTGGTTTTGGGTGTGCTTTTTGTTCTGAAGTTGGTCTTAGAAACTGCTATAGAGCCAAGAATGTTTTTTTCTTGCTTATATTTTACATCTATTCTAGAGCTAGTCTGATATTCCCAGTCA
>NW_011888858.1:3088822-3089133 GCF_000151845.1 Pteropus vampyrus
TGAATACTGTGGCAGCTCCTGTGCAGTTATTATGTTTAGATCATATCATTAGTCTACATCATGGTCGTATAGGAAAAGGCCTAAGAAATTCTTTGTTGTTAACTAATTCCTTCAAATTATTAAGTGCCTATAAATCAACAGCTCTTCCTAAATCCATAAGAGAGGGGAGAACATAGGGCAAACCACTGGCCCCAAGATCAGAGAGTCAGACAGGCAAAATACAAGGAGTCATGGCTTTCTGGAACACTAATTCATAAGCTGAAACCACCTCAGGAAGAGGGCTGGGTAAGAAACCTGAACTGTAATTGACA
>NW_011888858.1:3089183-3093058 GCF_000151845.1 Pteropus vampyrus
AAATACAAGGAGTCATGGCTTTCTGGAACACTAATTCATAAGCTGAAACCACCTCAGGAAGAGGGCTGGGTAAGAAACCTGAACTGTAATTGACAAATTGCTGGAGGTTCGCTGTAGACCTGGTCATAGTGGGGCCCTCACAATATTGTAAGACTTAAGATTTACTTCCAAGAGCTTGACCAGGTCCTCACAGTAGACGTTAGAGAAAATTCCCTCTTGTTTCCAGGAGGGGGAGGGAAGAAAGAGCACCTTTGAAATACACCAGAGGACTCTATTCTTTACAAGGCCTGCTTTCAGGGGGAACTGGTTAACTGGAGCCTAACTTGCTGGGTTTTTGTCAAAACCTGAGTTACCTGGAAGAAGGGAAATACCCAGCATCAGCCCTCTTTAGCCTTTCACATGGGAGAAAGGAAATACTCAAATCTAGCCTACTCTAACCATTCTATCTCACCTAAGTTGGGGGAAAAAAACAAAACCGAGAAACACTCGTGAAGTTCAGAGTCCAGAGTATAGGCTCACGAAAAGACTGAAAGCTAATGACTGCAGAATGCTCCCCTCTGCTTACACCTCACCACCACATTACTAAAGGCCTATTTACAAGTTTGTTTTACCCAGTACATCATGGCCAGCAAGGAAGAAAAAATTACAAGGCATATCAAAAGGCAAAAATCACAATTTGAAGAGATAGAGTAAGCATAGGAACCAGACATGGCAAGGATGTTGGACTTACCAGAGCAGGAATTTAAAAAACTGATTAATATGCTGAGAGTTCTTCTAATGGATAAAGTAGACAGCATCTACTTTACACATGGGCAATGTAAACAGAGATGGCAATCCTAAGAAAGAACCAAAAGAAATGTCAGAGATAAACACTGTAACAGAAATGAAGAATGACATTGATGGGCGTACTAAGACTACTTATAGCTGAGGAAGGAAACTCTGAGCTGAAGGATATCGCAGTAGAATCCTGGAAAACTGAAAAGCAAAGAAAGCAAAAACTGAAAAAAACAAAAAAACAACAAAATAAACAATATCCAGGGATAGTGAGACAGCTACAAAGATGTAACATGAATGTATTGAGAGTATCAGAAAGAGAAGAAAGAAAGGAACAGAATATTTGAAACAGTAATGTTTGAGAATTTCCTCAAATTAATGTCAGATACTAAACTACAGATATAGGAAGCACAGAGTCCGCCAAGCAGGATAAGTGCCCCCACCCCCCAAACTACACCTAGGCATATCATTTTTAAACTACAGAATATTAAAGATAAAAGTCCTGAAAGAAGTGAGGAGAAAATTCACCTTAGAGAGGAAGCTCCGTATCTGTTGAACAGCAACTCCCTATTTCCCCGCTCTCAGGCCCCTGGCAACCACCATTCTACTTCCTGCTTCTATGAATTTGACTACTTCAGATACCTTATGTAAGTGGAATCATGCATTATTTGTCCTTCTGTAACTGGTTTATTTCACTTTACAAAGTGTCCTCAAGGTTCATCCATGTTGTCACATATGTCAGGACTTCTATTTTAAGGCTGAATTCATTGTATGAATAGACCACATTTTCTTTATTCAATGTGTTGATGGATATTTAGGTTGTTTCCAGTTCTTGGCTATTATGAATATACTGCAGTGAACATGAAAGTACAGTTATCTCTTCAAGATTCTATTCTCAGTTCTTTTGGATAAATACCCACAAGTGGTAATGCCGGATCCTATGGTATTTCTATTTTTAAATTTTTGAGAAATCTTTATATTGTTTTCTATAGCAGCTGCGCCATTTTATAGTCCCAACAGTTCGACAGTGTTCCTGTTTCTCCACATCCTTGCCAATACTTGTTAATCTCTGATTTCTTTGTTTTATTTTTTATATGGGCCATTCTAACAGATATGTGGTATTTCATGGTTTTGATTTGCACTTCTCTAATGATTAGTGATGTTGAACATCTTTTGACATATTTGTCAGCTATTGTATATCTTCTTAGGAGAAATGTTGACTTAAGTCCTTTGCCTATTTTTTAATCGAGCTATTTGTTCTTTTGCTGAATTGTAGGAGTTCCTAATATATTTTGGATATTAACCCCATATCAATCAGATAAATGATATGCACATATTTTTTTCTGTTCAGTAGGTTGCTTTTTTATTGTGTTGATGTTTTTCTTTGCTGTGCAGAAGTTTTTAGTTTGATGTAGTTCCATTTGTCTATTTTTGCTTTTATTTCCTGTTCGTTGAGTGTCATAGCTAAGAAATTATTACCAGATCCATTGTCCTTAAACTTTTTTCCTATGTTTTCTTCTATGAGTTTTATAGTTTTAGGTCTTACATAGAAGCCTTTAAACTATTTTCATTTGATTTTTTTGGTATGGTGTAAGATAAGGATCCGGTTTTATTCTTTTGCACGTGAATATCCTGTTTTTCTAGCACCATTTGTTGAAGAGACTGTTCTTTCCCATTATGTAGTCTTGGCACCCTTGTTGAAGATTATTTAACTGTAAAGCTTGGGGTTAATTTCTGGGCTGTATATCTGCCTTTATTCCAGTACCATACTGTTGTGATTACTGTAACTTTTTAAATATTTTCAAGTCAGAAAATGTGAAGCCTTCAGCTCCATTTTTCTTTCTCAAGATTGTTTTTGACTATTTGAGATCCTTTGTGGTTCTATATGAACTTTAGGAGTTTCTTTTTTTTCTATTTCAGCAAAAAATATCAGAGATTTTGATATAGATTACATTGAATCTGTAGATCTCATTGGGTAGTATGGATATTTTAACAATATTAAGTCTTCCAGTCCATGAACATGGATGTCTTTCTGTTTGTGTCAAATTTAATTTCTTTCATTAGTGTTTTATAATTTTTAGTGTACAGTTCTTTTGCCTTTTTGGTTAAGTTTATTCATAAGTATGTTATTCTTTTTGATATTATAAATGGCATTATTTTCTTAATTTCCTTTTCAGATTGTTCATTGTTAGTGTATGGAAATAAACTGATTTTAGTATATTGATTTTGTGTCCTGCAACTTTGATGTTTATTCGGTCTAGTGTGTGTGTGTGTGTGTGTGTGTGTGTGTGTGTGTGTGTAATCTTTAGGGTTTTCCGCATGTAAGGTCATGTCATTTGTGAACAGATATTTTACTTATAACTTTCTGATTTCAGTGCCTTTTATTTCTTGCCTAATTGCTCTAACATAATACTATGTTAAAAAGAAGTGGTGAGAATGGGCATCCTTATCTTATTCATCATCTTAGAGGAAAAGCTTTCTATTTTTCACTGTTGAGCATGATCTTAGCTGTGGGCTTTCATATATGGCCTTTATTATGTTGAGAAAATTTCTATCTAATCCTAGTTTGTTTAGTGCTTTTACCACGAAAGATGTTTAATTATATCAGATGCTTTTCTGCATCAAGTCAGAGAATCATGTGATTTTATCCTTTTTCTGTTAATGTGGTATATAACATTGATTGATTTTTGTATGTTGAGCCATCCTTGCATCCCAGGGATAAATCCCACCTGATCATGGTGTATGATCTTTTTTATGTGTTGTTGAGTTTGGTTAATATTTTGTTGAAGATTTTCACATCTATATTCATTGGAGATATTGGCCTGTAGTATTCCTTACTTGGAGACTCTGTCTGGCTTGTGGTATCAGGTAATGTTGGCTTCATAAAAATGAGTTTGGATGTGTTCCATCCTCTTTAACTTTTTTGGAAGTGTATGAAAAGAATTGGTGCTAATTAATTCTTTAAATGTTTGGTAGAATTCTCCAGTGAGTCTGTTTTGTCCTGGGCTTTTTTTTGTTGGGAGAGTTTTGATTACTGGTTCAATATTCTTACTAGTTATATAGGTGTATTCAGATTATGTTTCTTCATTGTTCCGTCTTGG
>NW_011888858.1:3093108-3097611 GCF_000151845.1 Pteropus vampyrus
TGATCATGGTGTATGATCTTTTTTATGTGTTGTTGAGTTTGGTTAATATTTTGTTGAAGATTTTCACATCTATATTCATTGGAGATATTGGCCTGTAGTATTCCTTACTTGGAGACTCTGTCTGGCTTGTGGTATCAGGTAATGTTGGCTTCATAAAAATGAGTTTGGATGTGTTCCATCCTCTTTAACTTTTTTGGAAGTGTATGAAAAGAATTGGTGCTAATTAATTCTTTAAATGTTTGGTAGAATTCTCCAGTGAGTCTGTTTTGTCCTGGGCTTTTTTTTGTTGGGAGAGTTTTGATTACTGGTTCAATATTCTTACTAGTTATATAGGTGTATTCAGATTATGTTTCTTCATTGTTCCGTCTTGGCGAGTTGTATGTGTCTAGGAATTTATCCATTTCCTCTGGGTTAGCGGTCCCCAACCTTTTTGGTACCAGGGACCAATGCTCCTATGAGAATCTAATACCTGATGATCTGAGGTGGAGCTGAGGCGGAGATGCTAGTGCTGGGGAGTGGCTGCAAATACAGATGAAGCTTCCCTTGCTTGCCAATCAGCTTTTGCTGTGCAGCTGGGTTCCTAACGGGCCATGGACTGGTACCGGTCCACGGCCCAGGTGTTGGGGGCTCCTACTCTAGGTTATTCAATTTGTTGGCAGCTAATTGTTTATAGTAGTCTCTTACGATATTTTGTATTTTTGTGGTATCAGTTATAATGTTCGTTCTTTTTGTTCTTTTCTAAAAATTCTTTGTTTCTTTGTTTCCATTGTTTCCTAGTCTCTATTTTGTTTACTTCTGGTTTTACATTTATTATATCCTTCTCTCTGCTAACTTTAGGCTTAATTTGTTCTTTTACAAGTTTTCTAGTTTTCTGAGGTGTAAAGTTACGGTCTTTATTTGAAATCTTTATTCTTTTTAATGTAATATTTACCACTGTAAACTTCATTCTTGGTACTGCTTTTGCTTCATTCCATAAGTTTTGATGTGTTATGTTTTTGTCTGTCTCGAGATATTTTCTAATTTCTCTTTGAATTCTTCTTTGATCCCTTCTTTGACCTATTGATTGTTCAAGAGTGTTGTTTAGTTTCCACACATTTGAATTTTTGTTTTCCTCGTGTTACTGATTTCTAGTTTTATTCCATTGTGGTCAGAAAAAGATATTTGATATGATTTCAGTCTTCTTAAATTTAGTAAGACTTGTGACCTAATGTGACCTGTCCTGGAGAAAGTTCCATATGCACTTGAGAAGAATGTATATTCTGCTGCTGTAGGGTGGTATATTCTGCATCTGTCTGTTAAGTCTATTTGGTAAATAGTGTTTTTCAAGCCATTTGTTTCTTTATTGATCATCTGATTGGATGTTCTATCCATATTGAAACTGGTGTGTTGAAATCTATTATTGTATTGCTGTCTTTTTCTCTGTTCAGTTCTGTTAGTGTTTGCTTCAAATATTTGGGTGCTCTGATATTGGGTGTGTATATATTCATAATTATATATTCTTGATGAATTGACCTTTTTATCACGAATGTTCTCTTTTGTTTTCTTTTGTCATAGTTTTTGACTTAAAGACTATTTTGTCTTATATAAGGATGGCCACTCCTGCTCTCTTTTAAAAAGTTACCATTTGCATGGAATATCTTTTTCCGATCTTTCACTTCGAGCCTTTCTGTGCTCTTCAGTCTAAAAGTTGAGTCTCTTATAGATATGGAGCCAGATCTTTGTTTATTAAATTCATGTAGCCACTCTGTCTTTTGATTGGTAACTTTAATTCATTTGTATTTAAATACTGATAGTGAAGGACTTACTATTGCCATTTTGTTCATTATTTGCCTTCTTGAAGCTTTTTGTCACTTCATTCCTCTTTGTTGTCTTCCTTTGTGGTTCATTGATTTTTTTTTTTGTAGTGACATACTTTGATTCCTTTCTCATTTTCTTTTGTGTATCCTCAGCCTCCGTGACGTTTTCTTTGTGCTTACTATGAGTCTTACTAAAACGTCATATAGTTTTAACAATATATTTTAAGCTGATAACAACTTAACTTAAGTAACTCTATTCTTTTCTCCCCTCACCAAACTTTGTTAGAGATGTCACAAATTATCTTTTTATATTGTGTATCCATTAACATATTTTAATAGTTGTTTTTATACTTTTGACTTGCACTAGAATTAAAAGTGATTGGTTTAGTTTATTTTTAAGTTCTTTTTAGAAATAATTTGTAGAATTTAGCATTTCTAATATACATTTTTGTGACAAAGTTCTAAATTTTATGTTTCAAAATTTAAAACTCCTTTCATGATAAACTTATAAGTTTATCAACTATATAAATTGAGTAAATTAACAAATTAATGTTTTTCTTGTTTAAACAGAATTTTGAGACTGATGGTCAGCCATATAGAAGAATACATTGAACCTATAGTTTTCTGAAGAATCAGTTCAAAAGATCCAAAAAGTAGAAAAGGTAATGATAGGGTTGTGTCTTGGAATGCACTTTGGAATGACATTTTTCCAGAAAAATATACTTTTGAAAATCCATAAATTATGTTGACACACTAATTTGAGGAAATATTTATTTAAAAATTTTTAGTATTAATTTATCCCAAAACATTTATTTTGCCAGCTGTGTTCAGGTACTACTTTATGTACTGGGAATACAGTGATGAACAAGACAGAAGCTGTCTCTGCTCACAAGACGATTGCATTCTAAAGAAGAGGACAAATAATAAACAAACACATTGAAAATTTTGTGGTTTTATGCAGAGAATTAAAATGGATAATGTGATAGAGACTGGTGACTGCTTTCATTAGGTAGGAAAAGAAGCCTTTATTGAAGAATTTTTCAGTTGAGTTCTGCATGGCCAGAATGTGCCAAGCACGTCCCCTTTCTTGGGCAGTTAGCGTAGGAAGCAGTGAAACAAGAATGACCATGGAATGCTTGAAGAACAGAAAGAGCAAACGTGGCTGGAGTATAATAAGTGGGGAAAGAGTATATGGAGTTCAGGTTAGAGAAAAAAAAGGGGAGAAAGAGAAGGGAGTTTTGAGAGAAAATGAAATTTAATTGTATTGTTTGCCATCTTTAACTAGAAGTTTCTTATTCTCCATCAAAGAGTATATGGAGTTCAGGTTAGAGAAGAAAAATTTACTGAAGAAAGTCACTAAATTTTGCTGTATGATATTTTAGATACCTGTAAAATCTGTTGACATATCAAAAAGGTGGTTGACATACGACTCTGAACCTGAGAATCTGGTCTAGGGGTATGGATTTGGGAGTTAATGGCACAGGTACTTTTAGAGTCATATGTCTGGATGAAATTATCTAGGAAGTGTACATAGATTGAAAAGGATGTATTTCTAGGATGCGCCAATGTTAATTAGAGGAGAAGGAACAGCCAGTGAGATGGGTGGAAAAGCAGGAAGGTGTTCTGTCACAGAAGCCAAGAAAAGTGTTTAATAAATAGAAGTGGTCAGTTATATCACATGTTACTAAGATGTCAAATAGAGAGTAAAGCAGCCATTAGATTTAGCCACGTCAATAACACTGATAACTAATGTGAGTGAACAATCTCAGAGTGTAAGGATGAAAGCCTGACTAAAATTGATGGAGAATAAGAAACTTCTAGTTAAAGATGACAGACAATTCAATTAAATTTCATTTTCTCTCAAAACTCCCTTTAAGCTGAAGTAAAAGGATTTGTACAGAAGGCATAACTTCACAAGGATAAAGAGAATGGGAGAGGAAACAATTGCAATACAGTTTTAGAACCAGAAAAGCAAAAGGAAGTGTGATAACTGTCTTATAGATCCTAGAATCCCAAGCCAGCTGTGGGAATGCTGAGAAACAAAGATAGTAGCACTGAAGAACTCCTAAAATGTTCACGAATTGTTTAAGCATTCTTTACTTCTGCACATAGGAATGATGGTGGGACTAAAAGCAGGACAATTTGTTGCAAGTCTCTTTAAGAGGTGTTTCTACTCCATAGATCGTTTTTCTGATTTTGAAAACCCAGGCAACTACCTCTTCCCTATCACAGCAGAAGACTAGAGATTTATTCTCTAGGAAGAATAAAATAGAGGGGTATAAAACATAGTTAAGAATGGGGGTACCATATTAAAAATAGGGGAATTAAGAACCTAGGCTACTGGATTTTTATGATTTTCAGTCAGTAGTTTAGAAGATTCTTCTCTGGGAATTATGAACAGCCTAAGAAAAGATCTGAAGATAATGACATTAAGAATTCCCCCAAAGAAATATTCTAACCTGATATTCCTACAGTTAAGTTCATAGTCAGCAAGCCCTATCACACAGACTTTCAGTGATCTTCTTAGTATCTCACCCTTAAATATGAACCTGTGACCAGGGATCACTAGACAATTTAGAGGAAAGCCTTGTTGTGAGAGTCCAAGACCATACCAAAAGAGAAAATGCTAAGTTAGGGGAAATTGAGACCAGGTTGGCAGGTAAAAACGGAAACAAAACACAAAACTATCATTTTAAGGATAGACTTA
>NW_011888858.1:3097661-3106609 GCF_000151845.1 Pteropus vampyrus
TCTACTCCATAGATCGTTTTTCTGATTTTGAAAACCCAGGCAACTACCTCTTCCCTATCACAGCAGAAGACTAGAGATTTATTCTCTAGGAAGAATAAAATAGAGGGGTATAAAACATAGTTAAGAATGGGGGTACCATATTAAAAATAGGGGAATTAAGAACCTAGGCTACTGGATTTTTATGATTTTCAGTCAGTAGTTTAGAAGATTCTTCTCTGGGAATTATGAACAGCCTAAGAAAAGATCTGAAGATAATGACATTAAGAATTCCCCCAAAGAAATATTCTAACCTGATATTCCTACAGTTAAGTTCATAGTCAGCAAGCCCTATCACACAGACTTTCAGTGATCTTCTTAGTATCTCACCCTTAAATATGAACCTGTGACCAGGGATCACTAGACAATTTAGAGGAAAGCCTTGTTGTGAGAGTCCAAGACCATACCAAAAGAGAAAATGCTAAGTTAGGGGAAATTGAGACCAGGTTGGCAGGTAAAAACGGAAACAAAACACAAAACTATCATTTTAAGGATAGACTTACGTTGCCTCAAAAAAAAAAAACTTACCTTTCCATGTGTCCTTTGTTGGGCAGTTATTATAGAAGGTACTCAACAAAAATTGACTACAGAAAGATGAAGCCATATCAGAAACAGGGAATGCAACCTCAGTAGAGTCCTGGGAAATCACCAGGTTGGTAATGAATAGTGATCCCAAGATTACAGCTGGTCAGTTATTGAGAGTATCCAGCTCCAATAGGAATAAGTCAGAAGGTGCTGAGAGAAATGGTTGCAAGCAGTGTAAATTGGTAGAATGTGTAATGTGTTTTAAGATATTAAGAATAAATTTAGATAGAGAAGAGTTTAGGGCTCAATCGGTGATAAGTATGTAGAAAACTAGGTTAAAATAATTTTTAACTAGGGGAAACTTAGAAAGGGAAAGTAATTTTAGTATACTATATGGCTCAGCTGTGATTTGTATTAACAGAGTAGTAATCATGTTACCTCTGAATATAACCACCTAGTAAAATTATGATGTTGGGAATTTGGGCAAGTGTGCGAAGGTAAGGATGAGGGGAGTCAGAGCTAAATTCTTATTTTTCTTGTGGAATTCAATAGATGTTGCCTAAAAACAACACTACTGAGAGCAAAAGCAAACACTTTTAATAATTACATTGAGACAACTCAAAATGTGACTGTGTAGGCATCTTATCTAAAACAGAAGAAATCAAGTAACAAAGATATTAGGGATAAGGAATTAACTACTAAAAGAAACAGATGAAAGTAGGAAGTGGGGATCAGAGAACTCCTGATTTTTTAGTGTCTTATAAAACTAGATACTTTATGAACATGTACACATTGGTGAAAATACCAAATTTTAAAATAAGAGAATGGAATTAAAGATATTGAAATAGCAGCAGTGTACAACTCACAATCAGTTTTCTTGTGAAAGGAGAAAAGGGGAGCAGCACTTGAAGGGGGTTGAGGTTAAGGAAGTTTTTGTATTTTGTTTTTTTAAGGTAAAATACTAAGATGTTGATCAGAATAATCCAGTCATAGAGGAGAAATTAGTGATGTAGGAATGCAAAACCTCGGGAGGTGACAGTAGATGGGTTTCAGAGAACAAATAGTATGACATTTGATACTGCACAGTTTATTTTTAATAACTGTTATTTTATGTATAAGGGCTCTTTCCCAAAGTTTGACTGCCAGGCACTGAGATTTACTGTTAATTATGTATAATGTTGCATACTGAATTAAAAACATATCTGCTTCTGTATTTGGTACAGTTTGAATCGTTTATAGTTTCTTAGTTACTAATATCTCCCCGTTTGTTTTAAAGCTTGTTTTTAAACTGTTTATAAAAGACACATGCTGCCCTTGCCCTCCATTGTTATAAAATAGTAAAGTGGTGCTTACTCAGCTGGGAATTCCTATCACTGAATGACTTTGAGCTCTGATACTTTATTTAAAGGCGCATTTGATTCCTAGCTGTAACTTGATCTTTTATAATTTAATTTGTGAACTTTAGATTCCAGTGGCTTAACTGATCTTTTCAGACACATTGCATATTATATTAGCCTATTGTAAATATTTAAGAAAAAATACTTAATAAATTAGTCTATATTAGACTAAATACTTGAAATTCCTTGTGGTGTGTAGGGACATCACATGTCTTCTGTAATTGAATTCTTAGAATCCACAGCATGTGCAAGTGTGACTCTGGCTAGTCTTTTTGTACTGAAAGTGTGAATTGTAGGGTAGTCCCCACACAAAACCTTTGGCTGTTTCCCCATTATCACTTTGTTTTGTTAAAATTAATTTGACACCATTTAAAAAAGTCAAGAGGAATCTTCTAACAATTGCTCTAGAGTACTTAGGCCTATTTCACTTCTTTCCTTATCTTTTCCTTAAATATAACATGTCTCTATCAGTTGGCTGGAAAAGTAGAGATAAAATATTGGTCTAGACTGTTAGAGATATAGTCTTACGTTGTTCAGTTAGCTGGACAACAAATGTTTGGAAGACTATTGTTAATAACAATAGTAAAATACCTTAATAAAGCATCAGTCTGTGTCTTCTAAACCATTTTGTGTTCGCTCTTATAGTTCAGTATGGCCCTTCCTATAGTCTAAGCCCTAATTCTTGAGATCCTTTTTTTATTTTCTAGTTTGCTCTGTTTTACCTTTTAATAATTAAAAAATATATATTCAGTGCCAAATAAGGCTTAGATCTGGCCTTTAAACTGAAACTGCTCTTTTTTAATTCACCCAAATTGGCTTCGTTACCTTTGCATTGTTCTTTTTATTGTAGTCGTAGAACCAAACTCTATTATTACTCTGATGATAAGTACATCTTTTGGACCAGAGGGCTGGGCTGTGTGTACTTAGGTGATCTTCTAACTCTAAAATTCTGTAATTCTGTGTTCCATCTGCTGATGTTGACCCAGACACTTAAAATCAGTATTTTATCCTAGTTCTTTTTACTTTTACCTCTGACTCTCCCACTCATTTTCTTTTAAAAACTCTTAGTCTTTCAGTCTCAATTCTACAGCCATAACCACAATGCACCATCATTTATCAAAGGTTATTGTCTCTTGCTCTCATGAATATACATTTGTAAATGTTAACTATTTTAGAATCTCATGTTCTTAGAACATCTTTAATCTCTGGATTAATTAGAGTTACACATTAATTTACGCTATTTTCTAAATTTTAAATAAAAATGTAGTTAAAGTAGAATTTTTTTGTGCTTCATAAATGTTAGGATATTGAGATTAAGGTGATTTTCCAATATTTCACTTATGACTGACTATAGGACAAAGTATCATATATAAACAAAACCTTTACACTTTAGATATATTCTATATGGAATATAGAAACACAAATGTTAGGCTTGTGATTCAGTTTTAAAGCAGTAAATTTTAATTCCTTTAATGTGGGTATGAGACTTTTAATAATAAGGCTTTCTCTACTTGACTTGCTTTCACCCCTCTACCAGTCCTATTCTCACTTTATGCACTAGTGATTAAAACTTTATTTGTAACATGCCTAGATTCTTCTCTAAAGAAAATGCTAAACCTCTTTAACTTTTACAAATATGGTGCTCCCTCATCTCACAAAGGCCTTTCTGTGCCTTTGCAAAGTGCTCTTCGTATGGCTTATAATCATTTCAACTATTACCTCTTCTGTTCTCTAGTCTATTTCTCAAACTTAAATGGTCATAGAAATCATATGGAGACCTTGTTAAAATATATATTTTGTTTCGGAAGGACTAGAGTGGGGCCCAAGATTCTGTCTTTTAACAAGCTCACAGATGTGTCTGATGCTGATGGTCTCTGGACCACATTTTTAGTAACAACAGTCTAGATAGACTATCTGGCAAACTCATTGTTATCAAGGATATTTCCTCTGACCCCCCTGTATACCATCATTATCCCTTTTACTGTAACTATTTAGATATGTATCTCCCCATCCAATTCTAGATTTTTACCTATAGGGACTATGTCTTTCATCTTTGTATTCCCAAAGCTTATCATACTACTTAACAGAAAATAGGCTTGCAGCAACCATTTATTGCTGACTAGATGGTATTATTACAGCCTATTTATAGTTACATAGTCTAATATATATAGTGAATGTTAAGCATAGCTTTTTAATTTTTATTATTTTATAGTAGAAAGAAAATGAACCTCAATTTTTTCCCCTGTAGTCCTTTTTTAGAAGGGAAAAAAACCTCAAACGTGCCCCAGCTAAAGCTATTTACTTGAAAATAATGTTCTAGCCTTTAGTACAAAGATATTTTGAAGTCTCTATAACAACATACAGTGTTTCTCAAGATTACTTTGTTTATAGGATGAATTTTTTTGAAAACTAATGACTGTTTATTTTTCTTTCTACCCAAGGAGAAGTACAAATGTCTACCACAAGACGAAAACGTAATATGTTATGTTGTTTACCGTAAGCTGTAGTAAAATGAGCTCAATTGTTGACAGGTATGTTATTAGAGACTCTTATTTTGAATTATATAAAGCTTTTTGAAAATTCACTATTAGAGTAACGGTCTATATCAAATTGATAAAAGTAGTTTTATGCTTAAGCATAATTACTATTGCATTTAATTTCTGTATTGAGCAAACATAATGTAATAATAAGTAATGTATATTGTCTAGAGCCAAAGTTAACAGTGTTCGTGTTCTAAGTGGGTCTTTGAACTATAAGTTTGAGTGATGTGGTGAGAGCTTCTCTGAAAGAAATTGTGACAATTACAAATGTTTCTTTGGTACCTTCTGGAATCTTCTATCTCTTTATCTCTTGTCCTTTCCCCCCTTACTTATTGGTGCTAACTCCATCTCATTAAGCATGTTAGCATTTTTAACTGTTAAGAGGTAACTATAATTAGGATTTCATTAGCTGAAATTACAATCTTTAAATCTTACTCTTGGGAAAAGGATAAACCACCTGTTTCTTTGATTTTAAAACCTTTTTTTTTTTTGCATTTTAACATCTCTGACAGTGGGATTCATCTTAAAATTGGCTTATTATAGTTTAATTGGTAACATTTTTTTTCTTGGCACATAAAATATACTGACAAGTCTCATTGTTATGGTGTCTTAAACTTGATGAAATACAGAAACATTTTTAAGCTCCTACTCTTTAACCTCACAATCTATGAGATTTTACAGGTATGGGAACTATAGGTCAGAGAGGTTGATAATGTGTTTAAGGTCACACAGTAAGTAATGAGTTGGAATTATGACCTGTGTTGGTCAGTCTGACACTAAAGTTTCCGTGCTTTTATTGTAGTGTACTGTGTGATTCTTTCAGGGGTATTCTTTAAGAGTTTTGTAGCTGGAGTTATATATAGAAGTGACTTTTGACGGCTGGGGGCAGCTCTTCTCCCTTTCCTATGAGATAAACAGTGAAGATACATAATATATTAATTATGTTCTTAAGACCTGAGGGGCAAGGAGTTTCCTTAGAGAGGCCTGCTTATACCACTGCCATTGATTTGGGCTATGCCATAGTTTCAGGTGGGATCTATGTGTAGTCCTCTCCACAGAAAGGATTTTTCTTCACTGCATCTGAGAAATTAAATGTGATTTGGGCATTATACTTCTGAATGATTGCCAATTCCCATTCTAAACAATAAGACATCTAGTTATGACATCTCTATGTTCAGACTTAAAGCAGTGATTCTTAATATGAGCTCATTATCTCTCCGAGTATGGGAAAAGTTATGAACTCTCTCCTCAATAAAATGCATATACATACCAAAGTTTTCATAAATTTTAGTGTGTACTTAGAACTCCAAAAGTCCATACATGGACCTCTATGATGCAAAATTTACAGATAATCTCAGTAATGGGTCCACCAGGTACTTCATAAGCCTTTATAAGCCACAGACTGATAGTGAATACGTGTAAAATCTCATAAATCACCTGAAACTTCTTAATATCGCTCCTCAGGTTAAGGGGTTAGCCACCGATGCTCTTGATTTCATTTGCTAGAATGTTCTTACCTAGGTCTTCCCCAAATCAACCTTTTCTTGTTACTTAGATCTTAGCTCAAATGTCGCCCCCTCAACAAGTCCTTCCCTAACCACTCAGAGCAGAGTAACCACCCCACAACTAAAACATTACTCCTTTTTTTAAAAAATAAAACTTATTGTCGTATATTTTTGCGTTGATTTATTTCTTTCTGCTAGAAAATAAACTGTAGGAGAGCAGTGGCCTATATGTCTGGTTAACTGCTCTGTAACCATCCCCAGAACAGAGCCTGGCATATGAGTGCTAATAAACTATGCTATTATAATTAAAAATAGCTTCAAGTGAGAATCATTTTATATAATAGCAAAAAGATTGACTTTTTATAGGTTTCACGGTCACTAAAAGTTTGAAACAAGATATCTAACTTCTGATTAAATTAAATTCTAATTTAATGTGTTATGTATATATTACAGCTAAAGTAAGCAGTTTTAAAATCCACATTTGTAATAAACTTTTAAAATATAACAAAAAACAACTAAACTTTAATTTTATAATATTTATTAGAAAACAGGTTAGTGTTATGAGTTTGAATTTAAGCATTCACTACAAAAACTCTAGGATATAACTGATTTGATTCACATGTCATTTTAGTATTGCTGTTGCTTGTGGAGTTGGCTCTTATTTTCTCTATTCACTTTCTTTTTTCTTTTAGAGATGATGGTAGTATTTTTGATGGGTTGGTGGAAGAAGATGACAAGGACAAAGCAAAAAGGTAGTTCAATTTAAGACGTAAAATAGTAAATAGATGAATAATAAGTAATTGTAATAGTAACAAATAGTAAATCAGTGATTTCCAAAAGCTATCTGCCCTAAGAACTTAGATATAGTAGTCAGGTGGAAGAGCTTAGAATATCAGTATGCAGTTAATAAATAAAATGATCCTGTAAATGTGCCCATCTCATCAAGTCATATTATGGGTACATAGTATTTACGTGATGTCACTGGAGATGTTAATCTTCATCACTTAGCTGAGGTTAGGGTTTGCCTGGATTCACCATTGTAGTTACTGTTTTTCCCTTAACCTACTCTAGTCTTTGGAGGCAAGTTATTAACTGTAGCCCACCTTCAGAGTAGGGATGGGGGTACTTAAGCTCCAACTCTACACATATTTGGAATTCTGTAAAAAAATTGTCTCTCCCATTTATTTATATCTCTATGGATTCATTTATTTTATACTTTGGGCTGTACTTCAGTGTCATTTATCTTGTTGCTCAAATTGTTTCAACTTTGGTCATTGGGAGGTCTTTCAGGGTTGGCTTCTGTGTCCTTTGACATGCCTCCAGTCTCCAGTAGAAGGGAAAGTAGATGATAGAGGGAGGGAAGAATTGTTGGAGTGGTGTTATCAAGTAGGTGAGGGAATGAGATTTAGAACCATGATGGTGATGGTGAGGGCCTTGACCTTAAATAGGAGCCTTGGCAGCTAATTATAGTATTAGGGGGGAGGGTTCAGATAGCACTACAGCCAAGTTTGTAGTCATTCAGAGTGAGCAATAAATACTTTGTTTTTTTCTCACCACATTGAACTATCTGGGTACATAGACAGTGGTAGAGAGTATTGTAGTATTACTCACAGATACAAAAGATAAACGTAATAAGTGATAGTTCTTAAAGGTCTATATTTAGCAAAATAAAAGGAACTGGGATAAGAAAAGTATTCATAACCACATAAATTGCTAAATGCTTTAACAAATTATTAAAATTAAGAAGATTTTGAGGAAAGCTGTGCAACTTTATTCAAGGAAATAGGACACTCCCTGTCTTCAGTCTAGTGGAGGAAAGTTCATATAAAATACTTCAGAGTAGAGATAAAGTCTCTAAGATGGGAATAATCAATCTTGCCTGAATTAAGAGGCAGAACTCTAAGGAATTGACTTGGACAGTCTTAACGACCAAGTTTATAGATGGATAAAGTGAGCTAAGGGTGTTCTGTTTGCAAAGACTCTTAAGGTCTGATCGTGTTTTTAGGGAACCAGTAGTACTGTTGCTGTGGAAAACCCTGGAGAAAGAGAAGGACCCTCTTAATGATACTGTCAGAGTTAAACGGACCACATTGAACTCTGACTGAAAACAATGAGTTAAAGACCTTAGTGTTGAACCCAGAACAAAGGGAGTTTTGTACCTATCTGAGAAATTAAACATCTGTGACCTGTTATCAGTGAAGTCATTCCAAGGGCTATGTATGTCCAACCTGAATGTGATATGGAAATAAAGTTTTCATAAATTGATGTGATCCAGTGGTAGAGTTGGTAACGATATTTGATTTCTATTATTTTCTTCCCCTGGAATCAAAATGCCTGATTTGAATTATTACTTCCTAGTAGCTATATGACTCTAGGCATATTTTTTATGCCTGAGTTGTCATACCTGTAAAATGAAAAAATAATAATAATAATGATAAAGTCTACCTCTTAGGAATTAAATGAGATTTCATAAAAATTTACTAGTGCTTGGCAAATAAGTATACAACAAATATTTGCTATTTTTACCCCCTATCCAGGTGTTCAGATATTTCATATATGCTAATTCTCAGATGCTTATTTTTTATTTACTCTTTTCTAGAGGAATATAACTAGATACATAGATCTAATGCTTCTTGTGTATGTCCTTTAAAATGTCAGGCCATTTCACCAGACCTAAATTCTCCCCAACCATCTGTCCACCAAAACCCGTATCACACGTTATATTTCACACTAACAAATCACATTATCAGTAACTTGGGAATCATCTCAGATTTCTCTTTTGCTTCTCCACTCCAAACCAAATCTGATTTACTAAGAATGATAGTTCTGCCTCTTAATCCTCGAACCCACATTGCTTTGTTAACACTGCCACTGCCATGGTTTATAGGCTAGGATATTGCAGTTGCTTCTTAAATGGTCATCTGACTTTCAGTCTTGTTTGGCAT
>NW_011888858.1:3106778-3119496 GCF_000151845.1 Pteropus vampyrus
TGGTTCCCCTGAATTTCCACAGGAATTAGGTAAATTTCTTGAAAGGTCTTGTCTTTCTCTAGTATCCTTAGCCCTTATTAACATAGTCTCTATCATTATAGCAAGTACCCAGTATTTGATAAGGGAATCAGTAAATATCTATCATGTTTCTTAAGGGATTTATACATTTGTATTTTTTCCTAGTACTAATATAGAATAAATACTTGTTCTTTACAGAAAAGCAAATAAATAGAATAAAATTACCCTCTGACCTTTTAGGAAAGAGGTATACTTTGCTTAAACAAAAACAATTCTAAAATCTGACTTCACAAAGCAGATAATTAGAGATATAGAATGGTTAATTGCCCTATAAATAATTGTACTGTTTTTACTTGTCTCAGAGAGGTCTTAGTGCAGCTGTTTGTTTACTGGTTACTGTACACATAGAATATAGTAATTATTCATTTAGCACATAGATTTTGAATGCTTACTGTATGTTAGATTTATGCTTACATGCTGAGAGTAAAAAATTTGAGATTTAGTATCAAGGAACCCACAGCCTAATGGAGGGACAGATATGGAAACATTATTTAGCTCTGTGTTGGAGGCTAGGATATAGAATTAAAAAGGAAGAAGATGTGGGTAAGCTTGAGGGTAGGGAGATTCTCATTTTTAGATTTCTGTTTGTAATTTAAAACTTACAGCAAATGGATAACTTTTTCTTACTCAATAATTTTTAATAATTTGTGTATGTACATTTTATGTAGTTTTGCAAAATGTATCTTGGTAATATTCATAGTAACCTTATGAAGGAAATACAAATTCTTGGTAAATATTAGATTAAATAAAACTTGAGATTTTTAATGCAGTTTGTCTTTTTGGCGTTTTCATAAAAACATGTATGCCAGATGCTTAATTTGTAGAATTTTCTTTAATGATAAACTGGGAAGAAAAGTTATTGCCCAGATTAACTGTATATTACTGGTAAACTAGGAGATAAATATTTATTGCCACCTACATTGACAAAAGTACTTACTGTGTGGTTGTATCCAAATTGAGCATTATATTAAACTATTTGTTTAATTAAATAGATTGAAAACTACTTATTTTTTTATTTCATCAGAGTATCTAGAAACAAATCTGAGAAGAAACGTAGAGATCAATTTAATGTTCTCATTAAAGAGCTGGGATCCATGCTTCCTGGTAATGCTAGAAAGATGGACAAATCTACCGTTCTGCAGAAGAGCATTGATTTTTTACGAAAACATAAAGGTAAATTTTTAACTTTGTAAAATGGATTTTTTAAAAAATAAGACTCTCTATTAAAGCATAATGTGATAGAATCTTGGCGGTGATGGTTAGGATTGGATGCTTCCTAACCTTTTTTAAGAGAAAGAAATCAGTTGCTTTTTAAAAGACTTCCTGGTATGTTCTTTCTTTCATTCAACAGACATTTATTTAGTGCCTGCTATATCCTAGATTCTTGTGGTGCAGGGTAACAGTCCTGGCCCTCAATTAACTCAAGCCAAGAGAAACAAACATGTAAGCAGCTAATTACAGTGCAAATAATATAAGGGGTAATGTGCTTGTAAACCTTAAACTTGCTATGAGAATACAGGAAAGAATGCAGGGAAGGCTTAAAAATAGTTGATTTTTCAACAGAGTCTTCTTTTTAGATTTAGTAAGAAAAACAGCATTTCACATGGAGAAAATAGCATGTGCAAAAGAGAAGCAGAGAAAGTTCATTGTAACTAGAGCATAGTTTGAGTTGGAAAGTTATGGGCATATTTGAAAGACAGGTAGGAGGAGCCAGATAGTGAGGGCCTTATATGTCATTTTTAAAAAGATTGTTTCAGTATATATCTAGGAAATAAACATTATCTTTAAAATTGATTGTTTCTTAATCAGAAAATTACTTTAACTAAAGACGTCATGAAAAGAAATTTTAAGGAATATTATTTTGGTAACAGATAATAGATGGAAAACTTGTGAAAGGATATTTCCTTTTTCAGATGCAAAATAAACTGCAAAACTTCATTCAGTGGTACACGACTAGCCTGATTTATGCTCCACCACTTGAAATTATTTTTGTCCATTGCACTAATGCCATTACCCCCCATCTCCTCTGCCACCAATAAAGCAGTAGTTTTTTCTTATACCTCATCCTCTTCTATATGTCTGAAACACTGGAAAATTTAATGCATCCTCCACTGGCTTTCTTTCCCCTTGGCCTCTGTTATAATGCACTTCATTCACTTACTCCTTCCTTACTGAAACTACTTCTTCGTCCTCTAAATGTAACATTTCTCAAGATCTTATCTTTTATTCTCTTGCCTTCTCTACGCTCATTCCCTTTGTTATCTCATTTAATAACTTCAACTGTTTTCTCTATTAAACTACTAAATTTGTGTTTTGAGATGCAAGCTTTTCAGTCTTTTATTTCCAGATAACTTCTGGATCTTTCTATTGCATATCCTCAAACTCAGTGCATCCAGAAATGAATTCATTTTCTTTTTCTCTAGTCACCTCTTTGTCTCAGCTTTCCTTTTTATATTTTTATACCACCAATTTTTCAGTCTCCTAGGACTCAAACCTGAAAAGACTTGGATTTTTTTTGTCTTCCTTAGTACTGTATCATAGTCAGATTCTCTTGATTCTTCTCTAAATATGTCAATATTGTCTTCATTTTTATTGCCACTATTGTCATTATGTTTTACCTCTACATATAACATTCTCACTACCTTAGTGTCCCTTATTAGGTAACACACTCAGCCCCTCAGACATTGTAAGAGTTCAATAAATGATTGTTGAATGAAATGAAATAATATGCATCCTTTTCCCCCTGAAGAAGTTGAGGATTAATTTTGGCATTTAGTAGGTTGGGTTTTTGTTTTTGTTTTCAACATTGGCTATAATTCTCACAAAAATAAAATCTACCTGAAATTGAAAGGGAATTCTTAATATAATTATAATTATAAAATAAGCCTGTGTCAACTACACTTGATGGGATTTGTTTGTGGGTTTTAATCTTTTTTTCCTGAATGTATATAATTGATGTAAATTTGAAAAGTATGACTATTCCACAATTAGTAGCTAGACTTTTTAGTTACTTTTCATTATGCTAGTACAGGCATTTTTAATATGGTAAATTTGGGGTGACACTGCTACATTTATGTAACTGGTAATAGAAAAAAACAACTTAGTTCATACTTTTTACTGCAAAGTAGCGCATATTTTATGGAGTAAAATCTATGATGTAGATTTTTATTTTTCCTGCAGTTAAAAATGAAAATGTCTGCAGTTGAAAATGGAAAAACATTTGTCACTTGAATGGTTCATGTCTGATCATTTATGAATAGCTTTCTCATAACTAAATCCATTAGTAAGTAGTACATTGCAAAGTAAACTTAATAATGTTGTTAAAATGTGTATCCTAACCCAGAGATCTCCATTTTTTGACCAGCTGTCTGCCACTAAGAATATGCAAGGAGACACTAAGCAAAATCACTCTGGGATTATTACTATAAAGTTTTTGCCCCAAATCTTAATTTAGTCCCCATGATTAATTAAGAATAGAGCACCTCAGACTGGGAGATACCTTTCTGCCTGGCAGTAGGCAGGCAGTCCTAAAATCCTCTTTGTTAGAAACAGACTTAATGACCTCCTTGGCTTCTTTCCTCCAGGCTTATGTCCTTATGTCTGCTCTATGTTCTACCACTTGAAGGGCAAGGAAAACAAGAGGAAAAAGAATGTCTTCCTAATGCTTAATCTGATCCGCTTGTTCTGATTCTTGTTAGTTATTGTGTCAAGCAGGAAGGAAATCTCAGGCCTTGTAGTAACACAGGCTGTCACAGCTCCCTAGAGAAAAACCAAAGAGATTAGTATTTCCAAGAGACCAAATACAAGAAGATAACTTGCCACATTAACTTAAATATTTCATGATTCCTAAACCTGGACCTCTTGATACCTACCTAGACCAATATATGTTATTGCCTATGGTTCTCATCTTAGAGTGGAAAGAGAGAAGGCAACTTGTAGGATTTTTGTACTGCCCTAGGCACCCACCATGTAATTGGACTATGCCACTAATGTGTCAAATAATCTGTTTACAGAAATCACTGCACAGTCAGATGCTAGTGAAATTCGACAGGACTGGAAACCTACATTCCTTAGTAATGAAGAGTTTACACAATTAATGTTAGAGGTATGTCCAGATTTAATTTTTGGAAAGTTTTATTTTTCTCAAAAAATAATTCATAAGGGTAACATTTTAATATAATTTTAACAATATTTAATGTTGAAAAGTTTTAATTCAGTGTAAATCAGTAAACTATATCTTCAATTAAAATTAATCGATGTAAATATTGCAAGCAAATAGTACTATGTGGTAAATGAATGCCAAATTTTCTTATTTTTAGTATTATCTGAATTTTTGAGAGGTTTAATAAAAGTCAGAAAACTATAGCTACCAAGTTCTTTACCTGAGACCACACTACCAAAATTCAAATGACTAATATATATTATTCATCACATATTAAATACTATTATGAAGTGTATCCTATTAGACAATAGGATTTTTTAAATACATGAAAACCTACCTAAAAACAACATAAAATGAAAATAAATAGGTTGAAAATATAAAACAAATGAAATATACGTTGAAAGGCAACTCTTAATTTAAGTAGAAACTTTTGAAAAGAAATCGTAAATGTTCTTCTGCGACAAACTTATTTTTGAAAACAGCATATTTGCTTATAATTGCAAAATTTCATACTTCATATAGTAATTATAAAATCCACAAAAATCGCTCATACCTATCAAACTTTTATACTTCTAATTGTTTCCTATGTAGGATAATATACATATCATCTGTTCACACAAAGTACAGAGTTCAGTATCAAGTTTCTTTGAAAACTTACAGTAAGTAGAAAACTTGGCAGTAACAGTTAAGGACAAGAAAAACAGATACATAGCCGAAAGTAGACATGGAGTAGAAGAAAGCAATTGGGGTGGGGCTGAAGATTTTGTTATATAATGTACACCTTTCATCGTTTTTGTTCGAGTCTATTTTTTAAGCATTTATCTGTGTTGTGTATGTATATGTAATGGACATGTCTTAAGTGTCTTTTATGTTGACTAAAGTCTGAAGTAACAGTATATGCAAATATATGAGTTTTTTCCATTTATACTTTGGATGGAACAGTTAATTGTTAGATTAATTCTTTATAGAGCAGAAATGTTACCATATTAAATGTTACTATATACAAATGTGTTGGAATATAAATATGTTGTATATATTTAAACATATACTTAAAATCTGAAAAATAACTGAGCATGTTTCACATATTAACTCAGTAAATCCTCAGTAATCTTATGAAGTAGACACTATTAGTATCCTGTTCTTATTTCCAGAGGAGGAAGTCAAGGAACAAAGGTATTATGAAATTTGACTAAAGTAATTTCAGTAACTTAGCTGGGATTCATTGCAGGTAGACTAGCCTCTGATCCATGGCCTCAGCCCCTGTGTCTGCTCCTACTGCTCATGAAACAGCTTTTTAGTGAAAGCTAGTCATGGCACAGAACTTGTAGCTTAGTAACCAGCAATTAGCTCTTTAAATTAAGTGGACACTTAAGTTATAAACCAAATAATAGTTTCTGATTTTGTTGTTTTTTCTAAGAAGTAGTTTGACATCGTCTAAAATTATCTCTTTAGATATGTTTATGAAAGGTGCATGCACACAGCTAATGTTTACAACAGAGAAAGGAAAGAAATAACAACTCATTTAATTTCTCTAATTTTATGATTATATTCTCAGTGAAATTGTTTAATAAGATTGTTAATCATTGACTACTTACCCTGCTTTATTGGTGTGAAAAATTTCTTATAAATTCATTAATTGGTATATCTACACTCATATATTAATAACCTTAATGAAGATAAATGACCTGTTCACTAATAAGCTGAACAGAAAAGCATTGTCTTCAGATTTTTCTTCACAATGGACAGATCTTTATTAATTGCCAGAGACATATGTAGTACATATGTAGATAAGTATTTTAAAAAGTCAACGATTTTAGAGATTATAACATTATATATAATATTCAGCAGAGAAAACAAGTGTATTTAAAGTTTTTAAGTGTAAATTAGTTGTCATGATTATCCTCACAGCTTTTAGGATTACATTCCTGAAAGGTGTTATATTTATTTATTTTTAGTATGTCAAGTGTATTTGTTATTTTCATTACTTACAACAACAAGTAAAGATTGAAGGATGTATATAAATGTTTGTATATATTGCAATGTGGGTCCAGTTAACCTAGTTTGTTACTGTTGGCTAGTCATGTTGATCAGATTACAGATAGGAAGTCCAGATACCATTTTCAACAAAATTTCAGGTGTAGCCTATATTTTGGAATGTTAGAGCTGCTAGTAGGAAGAGATTAGATCATTCACCACAGCCTCTTTATTTTATAACTTGTCCAAGGTTAGGTAGCTAATTAATGGAAGAACTGAGACTGAGGTCTTAAAATTTACTTCTAACTTATTATGTGTTAGCTATCGCTCTCCATTCCTCCATTGCCATATCTCCCTCCCTCTGTTGTCTCTCTTGTCTGAGGAATATTCCTTGCTACCCTTGAGGAGATAGAATAGTCAAGGAAATCAGGGCAATTTTGCCTGACCAGATCTTTGTGCAAAGTCATCTTTATGTGAAGTCATTTCTTAGTATATAGTTTTTTCCCTTGGCAGCTGGCAATTCTCTCCAGTAATCTGGAAGGGAAGTGCTAGTACCATGTCAGCCTCATCTTAGATATAGATCCACAAGGAGATTCTGTCCCCTTCCATTCCAGTCTTCCCCACATTAAACAAACTCACTAACAATAAAGATTTACATTGTGGGTCAAGTAAATCAAATAGAAAGACAGGGAGTTTTAACTAATGATCCCTCTCCTTATATCGTACAATGTGGAAAAGAGATAAGCGTCACAGTTTTCAGTTTTGAGGTGAGGATATCCTTCTCTGTCTTGCTCCCTGTTCTGCATCTCTCTGGGCTTCCTCCTCAAGGCCCTCTTCAAGGCCCCTTTAGTTTTTGGTGTACTCACCTACCTGTTTGTTATATTGCATCCCTCCCCTCAAAAAAAGTCGGGCCTTGGATCCTTATTTGTCTTGACACTTGGCAAGATGCTGGTGGAAAGTTTTCTCTTTAATCTTTGCCTGCTTTGAAAGAGGAAGGGGCAGGCTCTGCTTCTAGGAGTGGGATTATCATTAAGAGTTGTGATTTCAGTTCATTCTCTTCACAGAAGAAAGTTGTACTACAACTCCTAGCAAATATCCTAAGAGCAAATACAGATCATCATAGTAAATATTAATTTGCTTTCAAAGATAACACAGTCTAGCTTCACATGAGAAAAGCTAGTTCTTAACATCATTTTGACCTTATTCCTTGTGAAATAACACTGGCATTATTGTACTAAAGTATTTTTGTAAAAATAATTTCATGAATTTACTTAAATTAGAAGGTTTTCATCCCTTCCTTCTACATTACCCAAGAATGAGTTTGTCTCAGCCATTCTAGAAGATAGGCATCCACTCAAAATAAGTTCTTTCTCATATCCAAATCTCTCTCCAATATACTTCAACAATTACTTAGAATTAGAGGGAGGTCGCTCTAACTCCCAGGTTCATAAATTATGTAGAAGTATTTTCTTTCTGCTGTTTGCTACATATGTTAGGTGCTGCAGATACAGTGTTGAAGAAGATACATATGATTCTTACTAAAGATTGCTATCCCTTGAGCGAGCCCTATAATTAAATAAGAAATCTGAATTTAATGTGATAACTGTTTTGATAGGGGAAAAGGAACTCCTCTTGGTATATCGTTTCTGATGTATATCTTCATCATCTTTTCCACTGGATCTTCCTTTCTCTCAGCCTGCAAGTATACTTGTTACTTTTTTTTTAAATGCCTCCATTGATACTTAGTCCCCTTAAAACTTCCATTTCTCCTTTCTTTAGTTCTAAAGTTCTTGAAAGAGTGGTTTATAATATTCTGATCATCTACTCATCTATAATCTCATTATAGTCTGACTCACTTTCCTTATTGACATAACTCTTTTGAAAGTCACCAGATTCATTTCTCATTTTTTCATTCCTTATCCTGTTTGATCTCATTTTACTCTGAACCATCCCTCTTCCTTCTCAGGCCTTTTCATTCTCTCCTATTGAATTCTTCTGGCTCCTCTGTCATTCTCTCTAGTATTTTTCTTTCTCTTTATCTCCACATGTAGATAATGTTCCAAGGATTTTTATGGTATGCACATCTTCTGCAAACTCATTTCTTCAGGTGTCATTTCTTTGCCTAAGATTCTCTAGATGGGGTAAAGGTGGTTAAATTTAGGGTGAGGGTAAAGTGGGTAAAGAGGATCAAATATATGGTAGCTGAAGGAAACTGGACTTCGGGTGGTAAACACACAATAGAATATACAGATGTCAAATAATAATGTAGACCTGAAAATTATATAATGTATTAACTAATGTTACCCCAATAAACTTAATTAAAATTTTTTAAAATTACATTAAAAAAAAGGAAAGAACTTTGTAATATATAAAGTACAAGATTGCTTTATTATTAAGTATTGTATCCCCTGTCCTGGCTTCTCTCCTAAACTCTTAGCTTTGCATTTCTTACTGCTTGCTTCCCTAAGTCCTTTCTTCTCTGTTCTTACTGCTCCTAATTTCATTCAGATTCTCATTAACTTCCCTGACTGTTCCAGAAGCTGCTGAGATTTTTCTAACTTAATTCTCTTTTTTCTCTAAATTTGTTTTACATACTGCTTCCATACTACTTTGGAACAAAGTTCTACTGTCTTAACCTGGTATTCAAGGCCTTTCATGATCTGACCTCAGCTTACGTATTCATCTTTATTTTCCTTTCACTTTTTTCCCCATGTATCTCTCTACGCTTCAGTCATACGCCTCTCTGTTAATTTATCCAAAAGGTGATAATGTGTTCTTTTGTGTGCCGAAGACATTTTACTGATGGCATGTATGCTTTGGAAATATTAGCATCTTCAAATAAAGCCATATTCATATGATAAAGATAAAGGTAAAATGTGTATGATAAAAGTAGAACATTAAGTCTGTCTTTTAGAAACAAGCTGTTTAATAGATGGCCATAGAGTGATTCTTTTTCCCCAGGAGCATTTAAAAATGCACGAAGGTCTATATACTACAGTATTGTAGAGGAGAAAAGCTAGCAATTCAACAGTGCTCTGGAAATATCCACATTAATTCCTTTGTCATTTAGTAAGTTAGATTTTTATTTCTGTCATGTGAAAATACCTTTTTCTTTTCATTTAACTGACCATTATGTTTAATTTCAGGCTCTTGATGGTTTTTTTTTAGCAATCATGACAGATGGAAATATAATATATGTGTCTGAGAGTGTAACTTCATTACTTGAACATTTACCAGTAAGTATAAAAATCTTGTGCCTTCTTTCTTAATGTCTGTTTTAAATGTTCCGAAGCACTAGGAAGTTTACCTCCAGAGCAGTGTTGTACAGTGAGTAGAGTGGGGAGGAAAGCTCTAAATAGGTCTATGTTTTCTCAGGTCAATCATGACTCCCTAATCTGTAGTAACTAAATATTCAGTGACCGCTTTATCTAACCTCTGTTCTTACTGCTCCCTTTTTTCTAATGCTGACTTTTTAGTGTTTCCTTTTTAATCAGCCTGGTGACGATGTTGCTGAATCACTGAGAATATCTGGAAAATCATTAAATTTCTATGGAGATGCTTGTTGCAGCTAGAACAACTCACAGTTTTCTCAAAAGAATGACTTATAAGGACACATGAAAAAAAAAGGATACAGAACTTTTGTGCTCTCTGGCTTGAATTGATAACGTGATAATGGCCATATTCAGTTTGTTATCAATATGACAGAAAGGATACAGAATTAGAATTATATGTTATAATTTTGATTAGGATGATGAATACCTTAATTATGTGTGTTGTTTTACTCTACGTAATTTATTGAACATCTCCTGTGTGCCAGACACTATGCTAGGAGCTCTGCTTCAATTAACAATTTTTATGAATTCAGAGTTTTTATTTAATATATAATGTTCTTATCTAAGATGTAGTTTATGGTATAAATACTCTAAAGGACTTAAAAATAACACTTAAAATGCCTGCCTCTTGAAAATTTATAATACAAAGTAACTTGTTTTATAAAGGTCTCTTTCAAGAGAATTGAAAAGCAATATTTTCCTCCCTTTGATTACTCTGCCACTTCATACTTTGTATAGAGAACGGACTCTGCATTTAAAAGGCCAAATTCTAAAAGGATAATTTCTTACTGAAAGCCAGGTGGTAAATAATTTGGTAATTTCTTTGGCTCACAGAGAAAATGACTTGGCTTTACTGCTTTTCTAGGGACTTCCTTTAACAGTAAGCTCAAATAGTAGGTGATTAGCCCAACATATAAAAATTGTTTGAGAGTAAACAAAGAGATTATAGCAACATTTAAGTAAACTAATGTGGGCAGAGAAAAGGACAGACTATTAACTGAATTTTCTGGGCAACTCTTTAAGGAATATGTTTACATATTGAAAAAAGCTAGGAAAAGAAACCCATTATAGGATTAACATACGATTAAGATAAGATTAAATAATTTAAGTAAAAGTGTAATTATAAGGTTTTAAACAATATACAGTTGTATTGGTTTTTTTTTCAGTTGTGTATTTATAGAAACTAATTTTTTAATTAAAAAAATTTTTTTTAAAATTTAGTTGTAATCAAAGCATCATTTGCAGTATGGTCACACTTTTTAAAAGCCTGCTGCTTGGGCACTTTATTTGAATGCCATTCAGAATTAGATGCCCTTCCTCTCTATTCTGTTACCTTATATATACTGCCATCATGACAGTACATACAGTGAATTGTAATTTTTTTGTTTATTTGGATAATTATGGTAGGTCTAAGCTTCTTAAGTGCAGAGACTTTGTATTCACATGGACTAGCTAGTGTCTCAGAGACATTCAGTAATTACTTGTTGAATGTACGAAAATGAGTAGGCTATTTGATGTGGCTGTTTAAAAAATTCCCTCCTAATGGCACATTGGTATTAGATCTTTAGTGAGGGAGAGGTTAATTGCTTTTTGAAACAGACAACATGTGACAAATCTAGTTGGGACCCAAGTGTTTGATCATTAATATTCCCCCTTCAATGAAAACCCTCTTCACCTTCCCATTCCTTCCTGTATTTCTTTTAACTTTCCATTTTAGAACTGTTTTTATTTCATTTTATTTATTTATTGGGGTGACATGGTTAATAAAATTATAAAAGTATACAGAACTGTTTTTAGATTTACAGAAAAATCGAGAAGATATTACAGAGAATTCCCATATGCCGCATATCCAGTTTCTTTTGTTATTAACATCTTCTGCATCTTTTTTCTGTTTGTGTCAGCTAAAGCAGTAGTAGACTGGCAGGTGAATTTTTTGGGCAGAGGAGATCGCTGCTTATCTAACAGACCCATTTCATTCCATACTGAGTTAATAGTATTCTTTATTAATACAATTTTTTTTAGCTGCTTATCAGTTACTACAGACATTTTCCTTCACATCACTGACATTGCTGACATATTATTCGATGGTTTGAAAACAAACAGAAGCATTTTTAGAGAAAATGAAATATTGAGGATCCAAACACCTAAGGAAAAAATGTATAATTTTCTGTTTTGGTTTGTCAATAATTAAACTATAACAGATACTAAACAAAGAGTTTGAAATAATGATGTCCTTTTCTTTGTGTTTTAATATATATACCTATTTTGTCTAAAATAGAATTTTCGCTTTTGTTCAGAAGGGAAGGAATATTAGCAAATCCCTAAATTTGGCTTTATGTTTATATGTAATTCATTTCTGTTGAGAAATTAATACTTGCTTCTTAATCAGTGGTCAGTATGACTTAAAATTTTTTAAATTTAAGATTTAAATCTAACTATAAAATTATAAAACTGATACTATAAATCCTGCAAAAAAACGTTTTCTTCATATTTATGAAATTAAGTTAAGCACATTTTAACCTATTAGGATCTAACAATCAGGCATAAATGCTTTATTTATTTTGAGATTGTAAAGTAACCATATGCTTTTTTTTCCTCCTGATCTGGCTCTCTGTGACAAAATTACTGGGTCATACCATCTCAGTGCCAGAAGAAATTTTAGACATCCTTAGCTCAGCCCTTTTATGTTATCAGCAAGGAACATGAAACACAGAGGAATTGGACTTAATAGTGCAACATTTTTGTGGAACAGCCAAGACACAAAGTTCGTCTCTTATTCTGCAAACTTAACATTTGTAAAATTTTACAACTTAAGATTGATATTCTTACACTTGCTTAAATGTATTCCTCAGAGAGAGTATATTAAATTTTTAACCAAGTAATAAAGGGAAGATAATTAACCACATTACAGCTTAAAGGAGTCCAGGACTAAAAGTGCCACCATTAAGATACTAGATGAGCCTTTTCTACTCTCCTTGATAGTTTGGAAATGTAAACACAAATGTGTTTTAAGAAAGTCAGTACAATCTTTGTCTGCTATAAATGCAGTTTGCAAAAATACAATTTAGAAGTTTTTGAATAGTTACATGGTTATGAAAGCTTATTTGATAGGGCCAGAATTTTTGTTTCTTATGCCTATACACAAGGAATACAGTTATTTAAAAACATGTTA
>NW_011888858.1:3119546-3124289 GCF_000151845.1 Pteropus vampyrus
GATATTACAGAGAATTCCCATATGCCGCATATCCAGTTTCTTTTGTTATTAACATCTTCTGCATCTTTTTTCTGTTTGTGTCAGCTAAAGCAGTAGTAGACTGGCAGGTGAATTTTTTGGGCAGAGGAGATCGCTGCTTATCTAACAGACCCATTTCATTCCATACTGAGTTAATAGTATTCTTTATTAATACAATTTTTTTTAGCTGCTTATCAGTTACTACAGACATTTTCCTTCACATCACTGACATTGCTGACATATTATTCGATGGTTTGAAAACAAACAGAAGCATTTTTAGAGAAAATGAAATATTGAGGATCCAAACACCTAAGGAAAAAATGTATAATTTTCTGTTTTGGTTTGTCAATAATTAAACTATAACAGATACTAAACAAAGAGTTTGAAATAATGATGTCCTTTTCTTTGTGTTTTAATATATATACCTATTTTGTCTAAAATAGAATTTTCGCTTTTGTTCAGAAGGGAAGGAATATTAGCAAATCCCTAAATTTGGCTTTATGTTTATATGTAATTCATTTCTGTTGAGAAATTAATACTTGCTTCTTAATCAGTGGTCAGTATGACTTAAAATTTTTTAAATTTAAGATTTAAATCTAACTATAAAATTATAAAACTGATACTATAAATCCTGCAAAAAAACGTTTTCTTCATATTTATGAAATTAAGTTAAGCACATTTTAACCTATTAGGATCTAACAATCAGGCATAAATGCTTTATTTATTTTGAGATTGTAAAGTAACCATATGCTTTTTTTTCCTCCTGATCTGGCTCTCTGTGACAAAATTACTGGGTCATACCATCTCAGTGCCAGAAGAAATTTTAGACATCCTTAGCTCAGCCCTTTTATGTTATCAGCAAGGAACATGAAACACAGAGGAATTGGACTTAATAGTGCAACATTTTTGTGGAACAGCCAAGACACAAAGTTCGTCTCTTATTCTGCAAACTTAACATTTGTAAAATTTTACAACTTAAGATTGATATTCTTACACTTGCTTAAATGTATTCCTCAGAGAGAGTATATTAAATTTTTAACCAAGTAATAAAGGGAAGATAATTAACCACATTACAGCTTAAAGGAGTCCAGGACTAAAAGTGCCACCATTAAGATACTAGATGAGCCTTTTCTACTCTCCTTGATAGTTTGGAAATGTAAACACAAATGTGTTTTAAGAAAGTCAGTACAATCTTTGTCTGCTATAAATGCAGTTTGCAAAAATACAATTTAGAAGTTTTTGAATAGTTACATGGTTATGAAAGCTTATTTGATAGGGCCAGAATTTTTGTTTCTTATGCCTATACACAAGGAATACAGTTATTTAAAAACATGTTATAGTCAATGTATATTTGACATTTTTCTGTGGAAGAGATACTCTTGACGGCAGTTATCTGTCAATTGTCTACCTAAGGCAAAAGTAACTGGTAAAAATCATTTTCACAAATGGTCACATTGACCTAATGTAGAAAAAAACAGAAAGACTGTTGATTTATTTTATATAACTAAGTCAGGATTTACATTTCTTCTTCATGAAAATGATTGAGAGAGAGAAAAAGACCTAGGTAGCTGCTGTTTTGTTTTCTTTCCTTTGAATTGTGTTTGGAAACTAAGTGGATGGTATGGCAATATCAAGGATGATTATTTTCATTTAGAGATTTTAAATGTAGTGGTTAATGGAAAATTTGATACATTAGTTAATTAGTTGCCTGCTAACTGATATTTCAGATTATGAAGTGTCAGGAGAAGCAGAATGGCCATCTTATTTACTATTGGGTATTAAGACAGATATTAAAATAGAATTAACAGAAATATTTTTTTATGAGAAATGAATGATATGAGTAATAGGTACTAAAAGAATTTTATTATTTTGACTGTGGATTATGGTGGTAAGAGAATACTTTTTTGAAGGAAATAATTTGAACTGGTCTTTCAAAGATGGAGGATACAAATATGTAGAGAAAGAGGAAGGATATTCTGCTTCATGAGGTGGACTTTGAGGGCTAGAGAAAAGAAGAAAGAATGTAAATGTATGGCCTGTATAGGGAGTATAGTAAAACACACTTTTTGCACCTCCCACCTCCCCAGTGGCTCTCTTTTGTTACTGTTTGATTTTTTGTTTTGGTTTTAGTTTTTAAGCCATAGAGCTCTTTCTTCAAACAAAATCTTAACAGTGTTTGAAATATAAAAAAATAAAAATGGAACTGCTTTTTTGAATATGGGAGAAGGACCCATATTCTTCCCCTCCACAGTCTTTGAAGTACCACCTCAGTATCCTTAGGATTCCGCAGAGCAGTTTAAAAATTTAGAGTAACCAACTAGAATAGATTAGATTTGGTAGAAAATGTGAAGTCACTGAAGTTTTATTGTCAGTGATTCTTAAGGATAGGAACTATCTTACTCATCTTTGATTCCACCGCCACATTGTAAGCAACCTGTTGGTCAGATTACTGTTGATTAATGAATCATAATTAAAGCCATATTTGAGCAAGGATTATAATGTTTGACATATTACTTGCTCTTTTTTTTAGGAGGCGAGATTAACACAGGGCTTTCTGACAATGGGATACAGGATAGATGGCTGGAAAAGATGAAATAAAAAAGATAGGGCACATCGGACAATTGAAATAACACCAAAGTCAAGTTTCCTGTTCACTTAGCCTATGGCTAGTCCTTTGTTCCTCTGTGTTAGTGTATATATCACCATAATTTACCAGAGGTTTGGATATATGGTAGGGCAATGTTTTATAGCCAAAGATTTTCCTAATCAACTTTGAGTCCTGTTATAGTTTAAATGTTCACGTTTGGTGAAATTCACCTTAGCAGATATTTTATCAGACTTTCAGGATCATATCGGATCTGGATCATGGATTTAAAGAGACTAGTGTCAGAGGCATGGAGGTCATGTTAACCATTGTCCACCTTCTTACTCTTGTTTTTTGAGTTGTGCTCTGTAGCTTGACATTTGTCAGCTTTTACAATTATCAAAAGTTGGTCATATGCTCATCTGATGTTTTAAGAGTAATTATATACTTTTAAAATACATGTCTCTTGAATCACTAAAATTATTTTCTTGAATTTCTTTTTCAGTCCGATCTTGTGGATCAAAGTATCTTTAATTTTATCCCAGAGGGGGAACATTCAGAGGTTTATAAAATACTCTCCACCCATCTGCTGGAAAGAGACTCATTAACCCCCGAATATTTAAAGTGTAAGTAGCAGCTGTTAAGCAAAAAACTAAATGTACTTGGTTGTGTTATACATTACTTTTGTAAGTTTGTGACAGACATATGTAACTAAATTAACACATAGCATCATATGCTTTATTTGAACCTTTTTAGATTTAAATATAGATAATAGAATTATGACCTTATTAAAAGTCTGGACTCTATTCCAGAGTATATTGAAATCCCATCTCTTTAATTATACCATTTACATAAAAATGGAACTTTGCAACATTTTTATTAAATAAAATTTTGTATAATGAGAGAAAATGAAACATTCTCACTTTCACTCTAACAATTGGACACTGAAGCAGTGGGAAAAAATAACTTCTATATTTTTAAGAATTGTTATAAATAAAAGAAATTGTTTTTTTTATTAATTAAACTGAATTAAACAATCATTTATTGGATGTGTTGATTGTCCCAGGCACTTGTGCTATATTATAGAAGTGCCAAAAATAGTGAAAAATAGTTTCTGCCTTCAAGAAGATGAAATATTATGTTATAATCAGATATTTCTCCCAGATTCATTGGAAAAATTAATTTGACCAGAATACCTCATTTTCTTCACTGAATTATCTGTGTAAAATCTGAAATTACAAGACTATATCTGGCCATTAATTATTAGATATTTTCTTTAATAAATTAGTCATCTGAAAAGTTCTTTGTATTTTGAACCCTCAAATTCTCTAAAACGCTGACTGTCCAAGAATTGAGATACATACACAAATGCACACACATATATACATATATATGTATAAGTATGTGTGAATGTATCTCTTGATAAGAATGGATAACTCAAAATTGAATATCAGCTCTGAAAAATAAAAATTAAAAAAAAAAAAATGGATAGCCTGTCAGAAGGAGTTGAGAAGAGCTAGAGATCAGGAGATTCGATTTAAAGCCTATTTATAATGTTTAAAAATCAGATTCTTATGACATTTCCCATAGAACACTCTAGTCTTTCACCTAGGGAGAAAGATTTGGGCTGGATATAATGATGTAGAGATCGGTTACATGCCTATAAGTAGCATTTGAAGTCATGGATTGTATGACATTGCGTAAGGTGAATATATAGAGCAGGGAAAGAAAAATTAGGAAGGTGGAACCCTGGGACATAGCAAAAGGTAGACAAAAGAGAGAAGGAATACTCTTTAGAGACCTTCTAAGGGCAGAATTGGCTGGAGAACTGAATGAAAGCTTCTGGCAGAAAGACTTTAGACTTCTGCTTTCAAGATCAAAGGTGAGAATTACAGCAGTACTTTTTGATACAGAAAAGCCTTAATTAAATGATATGCTGACCCTCTGATAAACAGCTGATAGACAAAATATTATTACCCCAGAAAAAACATGTGTCATGCCAAAGGAGTAAACATAATTTAAAACAGAGGGGAAATTGCTTAGGAAATTCAGGCTTCTGCATGTAAGTCATTTGAGCCATAATGAAGGTGAGGTGGTACAGGTAGTATGAGAAGGAAACAGGGCCTAATATTTCATCCTAA
>NW_011888858.1:3124339-3141338 GCF_000151845.1 Pteropus vampyrus
TCTGGATCATGGATTTAAAGAGACTAGTGTCAGAGGCATGGAGGTCATGTTAACCATTGTCCACCTTCTTACTCTTGTTTTTTGAGTTGTGCTCTGTAGCTTGACATTTGTCAGCTTTTACAATTATCAAAAGTTGGTCATATGCTCATCTGATGTTTTAAGAGTAATTATATACTTTTAAAATACATGTCTCTTGAATCACTAAAATTATTTTCTTGAATTTCTTTTTCAGTCCGATCTTGTGGATCAAAGTATCTTTAATTTTATCCCAGAGGGGGAACATTCAGAGGTTTATAAAATACTCTCCACCCATCTGCTGGAAAGAGACTCATTAACCCCCGAATATTTAAAGTGTAAGTAGCAGCTGTTAAGCAAAAAACTAAATGTACTTGGTTGTGTTATACATTACTTTTGTAAGTTTGTGACAGACATATGTAACTAAATTAACACATAGCATCATATGCTTTATTTGAACCTTTTTAGATTTAAATATAGATAATAGAATTATGACCTTATTAAAAGTCTGGACTCTATTCCAGAGTATATTGAAATCCCATCTCTTTAATTATACCATTTACATAAAAATGGAACTTTGCAACATTTTTATTAAATAAAATTTTGTATAATGAGAGAAAATGAAACATTCTCACTTTCACTCTAACAATTGGACACTGAAGCAGTGGGAAAAAATAACTTCTATATTTTTAAGAATTGTTATAAATAAAAGAAATTGTTTTTTTTATTAATTAAACTGAATTAAACAATCATTTATTGGATGTGTTGATTGTCCCAGGCACTTGTGCTATATTATAGAAGTGCCAAAAATAGTGAAAAATAGTTTCTGCCTTCAAGAAGATGAAATATTATGTTATAATCAGATATTTCTCCCAGATTCATTGGAAAAATTAATTTGACCAGAATACCTCATTTTCTTCACTGAATTATCTGTGTAAAATCTGAAATTACAAGACTATATCTGGCCATTAATTATTAGATATTTTCTTTAATAAATTAGTCATCTGAAAAGTTCTTTGTATTTTGAACCCTCAAATTCTCTAAAACGCTGACTGTCCAAGAATTGAGATACATACACAAATGCACACACATATATACATATATATGTATAAGTATGTGTGAATGTATCTCTTGATAAGAATGGATAACTCAAAATTGAATATCAGCTCTGAAAAATAAAAATTAAAAAAAAAAAAATGGATAGCCTGTCAGAAGGAGTTGAGAAGAGCTAGAGATCAGGAGATTCGATTTAAAGCCTATTTATAATGTTTAAAAATCAGATTCTTATGACATTTCCCATAGAACACTCTAGTCTTTCACCTAGGGAGAAAGATTTGGGCTGGATATAATGATGTAGAGATCGGTTACATGCCTATAAGTAGCATTTGAAGTCATGGATTGTATGACATTGCGTAAGGTGAATATATAGAGCAGGGAAAGAAAAATTAGGAAGGTGGAACCCTGGGACATAGCAAAAGGTAGACAAAAGAGAGAAGGAATACTCTTTAGAGACCTTCTAAGGGCAGAATTGGCTGGAGAACTGAATGAAAGCTTCTGGCAGAAAGACTTTAGACTTCTGCTTTCAAGATCAAAGGTGAGAATTACAGCAGTACTTTTTGATACAGAAAAGCCTTAATTAAATGATATGCTGACCCTCTGATAAACAGCTGATAGACAAAATATTATTACCCCAGAAAAAACATGTGTCATGCCAAAGGAGTAAACATAATTTAAAACAGAGGGGAAATTGCTTAGGAAATTCAGGCTTCTGCATGTAAGTCATTTGAGCCATAATGAAGGTGAGGTGGTACAGGTAGTATGAGAAGGAAACAGGGCCTAATATTTCATCCTAAGGAGTTTGAGTTTTAGTTTTTACATAGTAAGGAACCAGTGAAAGGGTGGTTTACTGACCTGAAAAAAAAATCTCTTAGATTGTCAATTTTGAAAAGGACCAGGCTAGAGATAGAAGTGAATACTATATAATTCTAGCAATAGACGTAAGTATGGAGAGGAAAACATGTAGGTGAGTGTTGAGTAGATAAACTCAATAGGACTTGGTGTTAGGCACAGGTGACCAAGTGGCTAGGGATCATTAGTGGAGAAGGTTTTAGAAAGAAGGTAGATTTTAAACCTGTTAACTTACATGATATAAAGTCATTCACGATAATAACAGAAAAGTGTATGAGTTCAGTGCTGTGAGTGAAGAAAGGCGTTCCTAGTCCTTGAATGTTGAAATGATAATGATGAAAGTAACATTAGTCTAAGAGTAGTAAGGAAAGTTGACTCCTAGTGTGGCGGTATGTAGAATACATCTTTGCAGTTAACCTAGATGCAAGGTAATTTGCATCTAAATTGGTGATACCGGATACTCAGTTGGAAAAAATGCCTTATGAGAGCGTCCTTGGTGGAATAAATAGCATGTGCTGGTGACTGATTAGTTTGGGGGCTTGTGATAAGAGACGAGACCCAGTTGATATGGTTTCTATCTTGGCAGTTAGGCACACATGGGAGAAAGGGGAAGGACAGCGGGCTCACTAAGAAAGAGGGATAAATTCACTTGGAAATATTTTGAGTTTGAGTTACTGATGGGACAATCAAGTTAGAAGTGTCCTGAAAACAAACAGTGATCTGAGACTTTTGTCTTACATAAAATGTTAGAGTTGGAGAGAGATTTAGGAGTAAGTTTAAGAAATACTGATAAATTTATAAAGACTAGAAGATCAGGATCAGAAGAACTTTTGTGAATGCCCATAGTTTGAAGACCGATTGGCAGAAGAGATAAAAATATTCAATAAGGTAGGAAGGTAAGTTTCATGCTATAGGAATGGAGAAGTATGAATTTTGAGAAATATGAATTTCCTCATTATGAACAATGAGGAAAGCCCACTTAAGTTAACAATACTGTAGTACCTCCTTATCCTTAGTTTCAAAAAAACTAAATGGAAAATTTCAGAAATAATTCATAAGTTTTAAATTGCATGCCATTCTGAATAGTGTAATGAAATCTGGCCTGTCCTCCTCTTTCACACCTAGTATGTGAATCGTGTTTGTCCAGTGTATCTATCTGCTCTGTACATACAGTGTGATAAGGTATTTTGAGAGAGAGAGAGAGACCACGTTCACATAACTTTTCTTACAGTATATTGTTATACAGGCATACTTTGGAGATATTGAGAGTTCGGTTCCAGACCACCGCAATAAAATGGTTGAGTATTACAGTAAAGCGAGTATCACAATAAAGTGAGTTTTAATCTTTTTGCTGGTGGTAAGGCTTACCTTCAGTTTGTAAAAAACTCAAGTCCGTGAAGCACAATAAGGCAAAGCATAATAAAATAAGGTATGCCATAATCATTCTTTTATTAGTAGTTGTTAATCTCTTATTATGCCTAATTTGTAAATTATACCTTATAGGTATGTATATATGTACTGGAAAAAAACACAGTATATATAGGGTTTGGTACTGTCTCCGGTTTCAGGCTTCCACGGGGGTTTTGGAACATTATCTCCTGTGGATAAGGGGGGACTACTGTGCAAACAAATGTTGGTGATGTTTAAAGGAACAATTTCTATAGAGGTATGAAGACGAAAGTCACAATATACAAAGTTAAGGGAAATGAGTATATGGAAACTAGAGCATGTAATGAAAAGGAAGATATAGTCTATGGTATTAAAAAGAGTAACATGAAAAACCCTTTATTTGTTTGAAATGGGAAGACCTGAGCAAATGTAAAAGGAAATAAGGACATAAGGAAGAGGAGGTTTGGATGCTAAAGGAATAAATAAATGTTGTGTCCCTGATCCTAGAGAAGATAGGAAAGGCTGTTTAGTGCAAATTAGAAGCATTAACTTTAGAATGGGAAGCAGAACCTTTCTTTGAAATTAGAGTGAAGAATGAGAAGGAAGGACAGATACAAATGGGGAAACATGGAGTTGCTTGTATAAGAAGATCTGTTTTCTCTATTAAGGCCAAGATGAGATCAACTCCTAGAGGTATTCTGCTATTATGGACTAAATAAAGTGTCATTGAGGACTTCTGTGGGAGAAAATAATGATTGTAAACTTACAAGGCTTTTATAATCTTATTTCATGTGATATATTACTCATGATAAATCACGAATATATCATATTTTTTTCTCATTTCAGCAAAAAACCAGTTAGAATTCTGTTGTCATATGCTTCGAGGAACAATAGACCCAAAGGAGCCGTCTACCTATGAATATGTGAAATTTATAGGGAATTTCAAATCTTTAAACAATGGTGAGTTAAAATGCTTCTCTTACAATATGTTTTAACCTGGCATTCTTTTAAGCTGTTAAAGACATAGATGTTGAACATCAATAAAAACTAGATTTTACTGGAGTAACTGATAATACATGTTTCCTTGTTGTTTTAGTATCCACTTCAACACACAATGGTTTTGAAGGAACTATACAACGCACACACAGGCCTTCTTACGAAGACAGAGTTTGTTTTGTAGCTACTGTCAGGTTAGCTACACCTCAGTTCATTAAGGTATGTTTCTAATTTTTTTTTCCTAAGGGGGATTTATTATGAGAACGTTCTTTATGTAATTTTCTGGTTGTTTCCAGAATAACAAACTTCTTGCAGACATTAAAGGGAGTGATGGCCATGCGTCTTTAAATACATACTATCATGATTTAAAAAAATTTTTTAATTGGAGTTGACATTTAAAAAAAAATACAGCAATTTTAATATGTTTTAGTAAGTAACACATTTATACGATACAAAAATAAAAAGGTGCCAAAGGGCTTAGAGTAAAAATCTTCCTCCTTCCTCTGTCCAGTTTCTTCCCAAGGACAAATAGTATTTTTAGTTTCTTATGTATCCTCCAGAGATATTTTGTAATCATACCAGCAAAAGTATATATATTCTCCTCTTCGAATTTGAAACATTCAGAAAAGTTGAGAGAATAATATAATGAATGCCTAAATCTGCCTCTCAGATTCAGTAGTTATTAACATTTTGCCATATTTATCTGTATATGTGATGAATGCATGTGTATTTATTATGGTGACATTGGTTAACGAAATCCAGTAAGTTTCAGGTGTACAATTCAACAGTAAGGCATATGTATTGCATATGTGTTGACCAATGTTTGACCCCTTTTACCCCATCTACCTCTTCCCCCACCCCTGGTAACCACTAGGACATTTAATATTTTGTATTAGTTTCAGTTGTACACCATAGTGGTTAGACATTTATATAATTTATGAAGTTGTCCCTCCGTTAGTCTAGTACCAAACTGCCACTAGACATAGTTATTATAATATTATTATTATTATTATTAATTTATTTATTTTAATTACTTTCAAATATACAGTACATTGGTTAGACATCTAGATAGTTCATAAAACAACCCCCCACATTGCTCCCTCCCTTTCCTGACCCTCCACCTAGCCAATGTATTAATGCTGACTGCATTTCCTATGCCATGCTCCCCATCCCAGTGACCATCCATCAGCTACTAATTTGTACTTCTCTCCATTCTCCCGGCCCCCCCGTTTCCCCTCTCCTCTGTCCAACACCAAATTGTCCACTGTATTTGTGAATCTGTTTTTCATTAGTTTCTTCTTTTTATTCATTAGATTCTGCATATAAGTGAAATCGTACAGTGTTTATCTTTCTCTGTCTGACTTAAAGAACCTTCTAGAAGCAATATCTTTTTCGATCCCCTTCCTTTTCATATGTAGGGGTCTTGTTTTCTTCTTTCCAGCCACTCTATCTTTAGGTTGGAGCATGTAATTGTTTTCCATTTAAGGTACTTATTGATAAGAATGTAGTTACCATCCTATATTCTTGTTTTTGATACATGTTTTCTCTTCTTGAAGTCCCTCCAACATTTCCTGTAATACTGGCTTAGTGGTGATAAATTCCTTTAGCTTATTTTTGTCTGGGTAGCTCTTTATCTGTCCTTCGACTCTAAATGATAGCTTTGCTTGATAAATTATTCTTGGTTGTATATCCTGGATCTTCATTCTGTCAAATATTTTTTGCCAACCCCTTCTGTCCTGCATAGTTTCTTTTGAGAAATCAGCTGCCAGTCTTATGGGTGTTCCCTTGTAAGTAATTATCTGTTTTTCTCTTGCTGCTTTTAGTATTCTTTCTTTGTTTTAACCTTTGGCATTTTAATTATGATGTGTCTTGGTGTGAGCCTCTTTGGATCTCTGATTTTTGGAATTCTCTGAGCTTCCTGGGGTTTTATGTCCATTTCCTTCACCAAGTTAAGGAAGTTTTCCATCATTATTTCTTCAAACAGCTGTTCGACATCTTGATTTTCTTCATTCGCGCTGATCAGATGAATATTTGACCCTTAATAGGTCCAATATCCTCCTTAAATTATTTTTATAGTGTTGGCATCTTTTTTCTTGCCATTCTGATTGTGTGTCTTCGGCTTTCCCATACTCTAGATAGGGCATTTGATCCTTTTCTTTATTCACTTTATTTATTCCTTTATTTATTCCATTTATTATGCTTCTCATCTCAGATAATGTGTTCTTCATTTCAGACTAGTTCTCTTTTATAATTTCCATTTCCATTTTTATGTTTTTGATCTCTTTGTTGAAGTTATCTACACTTCCCAAAAGATCATTGAGCATCTTTATAACCAGTGTTTTGAACTCTGCATCTGTTAGATTACTTGACTTCATTATGTCTGGATCTCTGTTCTCTTCTCTCATATGGTTTCTGCTTCTTTGTCTTCCCATTTTGACTGCCTTTTTGAGTCTGTTTCTGTGTACTAAGAGAAGCTCTTAAGTCTCCTGGTCTTATTAGTGTGGATTTGTGAAGAGAGTGTCTAGTGATATAGTCCTGAGAGGGGTTCAGCTGCAGGCCAAATTTAGCCCAAGCCTCTGCCCCTCCGGGGCCACCTATTAAGATTCAGCAAGCAATCCACAGACGCTATGCTTATAGTTGCCTCAAAAGGCCACACCAGAAACCGAGGCCAGCTACCTCCAGTGTGAGTCTAGGCGCTGCTCAGCAAGGAGCACCTGACTCGCTCAGGATTTACTTTGCTTGGGTGGGACCCTGAGTTGAGGGAGACGGGGTTTCAGGGAATCCTGGGCGGAGTGACCTCTGTTATCCAGTTTGATGACATCCCAGCTGTGGTGGCGCTGTGTCTGGCACTGGGCGCGGAGGAGGGCTCAACAGCGATACTGGGTACTTTTGTACAGAGCAAGTCTCGCCTTAGCCCTCACTCCAACAATGTCTCCATGTAAGTCCCTGGTGCCTCCTGTGTGCAACCTAATCGGCATTGGCTCTCAGAGTGAGCAGGTTTGTCACTGCAAAAATCTGCTTGTGGCCGTGGCCCCTTTAAGAGGCTTCTGCCACTGCAGCTGCTGCTACCACAGCCTCTGTCTCACTTGGCTGCTCAGGACTGGGCAGCCCCATGTTCTTACCCTGTCCTACCTTCTGCCATTGCAGGGTGATATCCTGTACTTTTCCCTAGTTGTATGGCTTGTTCATCTAGATCCCAGGCAGTTTTTCCTCATTGCTGCTCCTTATTATTGTCACTACTTTGATTTGGTCGCCAGGGAGATAAACAGAGCCTCTATCATCTACGCTATTTTTGTTGCCGATCTATTACAATATTATTGAGTGTATTTCCTATGCTGTACTTCACATCCTCATGACTGTTTTTTAACTACCAATTTGTACTTCTTAATCCCTTCACCTTTTTCACCCAACCCCCCAACACCCCTCCCATCTGGCAGTCATGAGTTTGTTCTCTGTATCTATGAGTCTGTTTATATTTTGTTTATTTTGTTCATTAGGTTCCACATATAAGTGAAAGCATATGTTATTTTTGAAACAAATAATAAGTTATCAAGGCACTCATTAAATTATATAATTAATTTTTAAATATATCTCTTTTGCAGTTCACCAGTGCCCTCCTTTTGTGCATAATTTTAGGATGCTTTTTTTTTTTTATATAGTTCACAATCTAAAGGAGAAAGGCCAAAAATTTAGATAATTTTAAAGATTGTTTTTGAAATTTTCTCTTGAAATATGCAAGTGGATTTTTATTGCATATAATTTACCTTTTTCAATTTAAAATTTTAATTAAATAATTTTTATTTTCTTTCCCAACAAGCAGATGATTAGTAGGGAAGTAGGAAATTGAAATAGTTCAACCATGAGGATAAAGTGGCTGGAAGTAAGCCAAGCTAAGATTTTCAATTTAGGGAATCACCATATTATAGGACAAAGAACTGAATTAGTGGTTAGATCTTAAATCAGTCTTGCTCTGCTTGTTTTGATCTTAGGAAATAGTAGCAGTGGCTAACATTAAGTGCTTATTAAATGTTGTGTATTTTATGTGCATTATCTCATTTAATTCTTGTAACAACCCTGTAAGGTAGATGCTAGTGTGATCCCCATTTTATATATAAGGAACCTGAGGCTTAGGGAAGTTACTTGTCAAAAGTCAAAGCTGTTAAATAGTAGAACTGGGATTGATTCTCATCTCTTTCCTTTCAAAACCCAAACTCTTAACCACTGCATTGTGCTACAGAAGGTCGTTCAAGAACACAGGCGGGTTGGAATGCAATGTTGAGTATGACTGGAGTCTAGAATTACTGTGTGTGGAGGGAGTGAGGATGGTGGGAGATGACATTAGAAAAGTAAACAGAGGTCAGAAGTGAAATATGTTTTTTTTTTTTTTTTTCCATGCTGAAGAGTTTAAAATTTATCCTAACAGAATGAGGAACCATTAAGGTTTTTAAGCAGGGAAGTTATATAATTATATTTGAGTGTTAGACTACTATGGCCAGAATAGAATATGGGTTGAAGAGAGAGGGAGACTTGTTTGGGGAGATGTTGTGGCAGTTAATTATATTTGAGTGTTAGACTAGTATGGCCAGAATAGAATATGGGTTGAAGAGAGAGGGAGACTTGTTTGGGGAGATGTCGTGGCAGTAATGTGAGCCAGTGATGGCCAGGGTAGAGTCTAAACTAAGACACTAAGATAGATGGGAGCAAATAGATTTTTTAAACTTAAAAGGTGAAATTGAAAGGACTTAGGTGTGGCCTAGTGGTCATATAGATGGTGAAAGGTGAAAACCAAAGGGTGTAGTGAATGTCAGATTTCCAGACTAATGGCACAACATAGGTATGCTTCCTAATGAGTTAGAAAATTGTTTTAACTGGTCTGAGGAATAAGGCAGTTAGTTCATTTTAGGACATATTGAGTTTGTGGTGTGTGGGGACATCCAAACAGTTAGAAATACAGAACTGTAATTCAGGAGAGAGCTCTTAATTTAGTGTTAGGGTTTGTAGGCATATGAGCAAATGGAGTAATGTGCAGAGTAAGAAGTAGTTCCCTAGAAGCCTACCTTTATTTACTGCCACATTCTTTAGTACTAGAAAATTAAAATGCATTAAAAAGTGCTTAGGGAAACTTACTAATAATTATTTTATGGTTAACAATATTTGGGATTCTTCTAAAGTATTTCTAAATTTTAATTATTAATTTATTTGTAGGAAATGTGCACTGTTGAAGAACCCAATGAAGAGTTTACATCTAGACATAGTTTAGAATGGAAATTTCTATTTCTAGATCACAGGTAACTCCATTTTTAAATTTCATAAAAAGATGTAGTCATATAATTGTTTAAATTAATAGATTTCAAGGACAAACTTTTTCTAATCAGGAAGATCAAATACATTATTTTCAAAATATAAAGATTCCCCTTAATTAATTTTTAGTTGGAGTATTTCTTATTATGGATAAAGTTGTAATATTGATTGTTTTAAATGTAATTTAGGGCACCACCCATAATAGGATATTTGCCATTTGAAGTTCTGGGAACATCAGGCTATGATTACTATCATGTGGATGACCTAGAAAATTTGGCAAAATGTCATGAGCACTGTAAGTAGACTTTAATCTTTCTGGTGATAATAACTGTTTTTAATCATGTAAATAGCTATTACATTAATAGAAGGTGGTAAAATACAGACTTAGAACTTTTTTTTTTTTTTTTTAAATATACTGGAAAATTTTACTTTATATGTTTAACCAATCCACTAGGAATCATAGACCAAGTTTAAATTAAACTTGTTCCTATTTTACATATTTTAGTCTAATAGTAAGTACAGCTTTATAATATGACATCTAATAAACCTTGTTCTGAAGTGTATAAACTCTACATCTGGAGTAAGAGAAGTCGATTCCTTTGAAAATTGTAATAGTATATCAAAATACTACTTTATAAATTTTGACTTAACAAGTATGTAAGTCAGCCCAGGAGATAGGTATACACTTAAAGAATCTGTTAGAAAGCTCATAGTGAGTACTTAATGTTACCTGCCTTTATTAATCACCACAGTTCTAGAAAGTAGATGCTATCAACTCCATGAGTAAACTGAGACATAGCAAGACTAAGTAATTTACCCACAATCCCATAACTGCTTGGCAGCAATAAGATTAGGGTCTACACCTACCCCTTCACCACAGGCTATTCATTCCTTGTCTTACAGGTTTGTTTTAATGATAGGTGTTATTTGCTTTCCTTCTCCTCCTCCCAAAATCCTACCCTACCCTCTTGTGTATCCTCTAAAACTTAATTAGCTATTTAAGATATTTTTATGATGTCTTAGGTTGGTCTAATAAACCTCTCTATAGGAAAATTAAGGATGTTATATAATACCATCAGCTATATGGAAAATTTTTAGAGTAAAGTCATTTCAGCACAAAAGAAAACATTATTCACTCCAAATGATAGGAATGTATTGGGAAGTTCTGCGCTTAACCGTTACTTCAGACAATTGAGTATTCTGATTTTGGTTAGTCCAGGTTTAGAATTAAATGCTTCAGAGATGCTGTACCTGCCAGTGTGATTACTTATTACTCTCACTCTCAGTATATCTTAGAAGGAAGAAGTCAGTATGTGAATACTTTATTCTTTAGTATTTGGAAATTGATTGTGTATGAAAAATATGTAAGATCAGCAGTAATTGGCTATAAGGGCACTGTGGAAGGATAAGTTAATTGCTTGGGACCTTAAACTATCTCTACAGAATGACATTTTCTTATAATTGGTATATATGTTATTCAAAAGGCAGAAGAAGAATTGTATATATAGATAAAATGATAGCTTTGGTTAAAAAAGGTTCATAACTAATAATGAATCAAAACTATTTTTCTCTTTTCTTTTTAGTAATGCAATATGGGAAAGGCAAATCATGTTATTATAGGTTCCTGACCAAAGGACAACAGTGGATTTGGCTTCAGACTCATTATTATATTACTTATCATCAGTGGAATTCAAGGCCAGAGTTTATTGTTTGTACTCACACTGTAGTAAGGTAAATTCATTTACAGAATTTTTGAACTATAGAATCATCCATAATGAAATGACAGTGAAATTTTTATGCATGACTTGTTAATGAACTACAAAGTGATCACCCCCTTTGATACATAGTTTCAATATATTATTAAGTTGCTTACATTATATAGAAAGATAATACAGATATATAGATACTTAATTCTCACATAAACTTCATGGTTTAGAGCAGAAGTTGTAACTGTCTTTTATCTACCAAAGTAAAGTCATATAAAAGGAAAACTGGAGTAGATAAGCATACTCTTTATTTAATTTCTCTTTCAAGAACTGTGCAGGTACAGAACATTTACATTAGATACCTAAACAAATGCAATTTGAATTAAGATAGTATACTGTACATTTGCTGTAGGTTTGTGTAGTGTATGGAAAATAAGTATGGAATGAACAAGTAGGATACATAGCAAAACTGAATGCATGCACCTCTGCAGTATTTTAAGTGAACAACCAAACACTAAATTTTTTTTTTCATTTGTAGTTATGCAGAAGTTAGGGCTGAAAGACGGCGGGAACTTGGCATTGAAGAGTCTCTTCCTGAGATAGCTGCTGACAAAGTATGTATCTTATAGTTTTTAAAAAATTTTATTTCTTCCCAATGAAAGACAAGATTCAATAATGTATAAGAAAATTATTTTTGAAATATTTTGTTTTCTCACTTATGACAGGGTTATAAATTTACTGTTTATTTTTATTTTAAATTTGATATGTTAAAGCCTCATCTGCTTCTGAAAAAGATTTGTAGGGTCTGCTATTTGATAATTGAGTGAGAGACATGTATGATCTCAGATTTAAACTACCATTAATTACCTACAATGTACTAGACTCTGGGTAGGTTTTTTATATTAATTTAAAAGCCATTTATTCCTCATACATCCTTATCTGGTAGGTAATATCCTCACTTTGAAAATATTGAAATAGGCTTTAAGGAGGTGCGGGGGAGCTTTCCCTCAAGACACGTGGATGGGAACTTACAGTCAGAATTTGAACTCTGGCTTTTCTTCTTTTCATTATATCATATAGAAATGTAGTATACTAGTTACTATGGCTGTGTAACAAAACATAATGATGTAATATAATATTCATTATTTCATAGTTTCTGTGATTAAGAATCTAGGCACAGTTTAGTTGGGACTTCTGGTTTAGAATTGGTCATGAAGCTGCAATCAAGGTGTCAGCCCATGGTCTTTTACAAGGCTGTAATCAGGGTGTCAGTGGGGGCCACAGTCATGTCAAGGTTCAGCTGGGGCAGAATCTGTTTCCAAGCTCATTTTGGTTGTTGGAAGGATTGGTTCCTCATGGGTAGTTGGACTGAGGGCTTTGATTCCTTACTGGCTGATGGCCAGAGGCTACCCTCAGTTCCTTTCCAGATGGCTCTTTCCATCAAAGCAAGTATGAAAGAAGATCCAAGGAGAGAAAAACCAGCGAGATGAAACTTGGAGTCTTATGTAACCTAATTACAGAAGTGATATTGCGTCACTTTTATCTATTCTGTGCACTAGAAGAAATCACTAAGTCCAGCCTCCACTCAAGGGAAGGGAGTATACAAGGGAGTGAATACTAAAAGGTGGGAATCATCATGAGACATATCAGAAGTGGCCTACCACAGATATTTTTGACCTGCAGAAAATAAGTGGAATGAAAAGAGTCAAATATCTGTATAAAAAGTGAGCTAAATAGACAGCATGCCAGGGAACATTATGGGGGGTCACTTTCAGTCATTCAGTAAACCTTATTAAGTACCTTCTATGTGCCCGGAAGTACTGGACATGGCTCTAGATGCTGAGAATATAGCAATGAATAACACAGACAAGTTCTCTACTCTCAAGGATGTCACGTGAAAGTTTTTCCAGCAAGGCTTTGTATATACAGAGGAAGAAGTTCCAGTATGTTTTAGTAAAATAAATTTTCTGAGAAAAGTGCCTAAACCTAGAGTTCCTTGAAATGAGGGCCGTTATAGAAACCGAAGTAATACATAGAGATTGTTACCCCTTGCTTCTCTTTTTTCCCTAATGCTAGTGTCCAATCTTAGTAAATTTACCTAGCCCTACTTCCAAAATATACTCCAACTATGTCTGCTTTCTGACCATGTTTGCTTTTGCCACCATGATCCACCATGGAGTTTAGGGAAGGAGGTCTGTTTGAGATATATTTTTAAGAAACTTCGATGTGTGGTGGGTTCTAAAGTCATGATTCTGAGTGTGATCACCAAGGGAAAGGGTGTAGAGAGAGTTGATGACCAGAGACTAAGCACTGGAGCTCTCCAACATTAAGAGGTGAGGGAGACAAGGAAGAACCAGTCACAGAGGAGACCAATGGAAAATAGCCAGTGAGGTAGGAATGAAACCAGTAAAACTAAGTTGTCCTAGAATTCTGCCAAGAAAAGAAAGTGTGTCAGTGACAAGTAAACAGTCAACTTTGTCAGATTCAGCTTTGGTTAAATTAGATGAGCACTGAGAATTGAGTATTAAGTGTACAATATATTTTCATTGATCAGTAAGAAGAGATTGGCTGGACTAGTAATACGGGTGAAAGCCTCATGAGAGTGAGTTTAAAAGAGAATTTTCTGGGACAAGGGAAATTACATACAGTGAGTAGGGAGGGGTTTTACTACAAAAAGAAAGAAATGGGGCAGTAGTAGGAAGAAGTGAGCTTTAAAGAAGTTTTAGCTTTTTAGGTGGGATAAATAATAGCATATTTGAATACTGAAGAGAATGTTCTGATGGAGAGAGGAAAATTGGTGATAAGAGAGACTGAGGTAGAAATGCTAAAGCAACGTTTTTGAGTAGATGAGGGAAGGTGGGATTTAGTCCATAAGTGAACAAACAGTTTGGACTTCACTGTTCAGCTATAGAAGGGCTTGTCAAATAATGATCTGAAGGCTAGATATGGCCTTCTGCCAAGTTTTGAAACACTCACAAACTACAGGTATGTTTTTATACATGTTTTTAAGTGATTAAAAAAAAATCAAAAGAAAATGTTTTGTGACACATGAAAGTTATATAAGCAAATTCTATAGCCATACTCAATTGTTTATATTTGCCTATGGCTGCTTTTGTGCTACAACAGCAGAGTTGAATAGTTGTGATAGAGACTGTATGGCCCACCAAGCCTTAAATACTGACTCATTTACGCTTACAGAGAAAGCGTGCTGATCCCTGATCTATAGTCACATGAAGAAAGGTAGAATAAAAGTACAGAGGCAGATACGTAAATTGATAGAGTACCGGGAGCTTGTAGCAGAACTCTTTTTCAGTGAAATAGGATGCAGAGTCACCAGCTAAGAATGAGGTTAGAAGAGTTGTTGGAGGTTTGAGAACAGAAGAGAAAGTGTTAAGTGGCTATCTGGGAGAGTAGTGAATGGACAAGAAAATTTTAGTTCTTCTGGCAGGCAAGATTAAGAGCCCACTTGAAGTTCCTGGTTGTTAATTTAGAGAACAGTCACCATGTTGTGTTTCTATAGCTATGTTCAGCTGTGCAGGAACAGATGTAGACTAGGTTAAAATTGAGTTTCACCAGTATTGGGATTTTTCCAAGAGAATGTGGTGAAAGGAGTTGATGATGCATTCAGGGGCGTGGGTAAATAGGGGAGAGAAGACATATAAAGAGTGGTTGTGAATATGTGGTAAAATCAGTGTATTTTAGGTTCCACCGAAGTATTATTGGAGTTGGGATACTAAAGAGAACATATAGGAAATAGGGGAAATGGTGGTCAATAAGTAGGATGTTTGAAATTGAAATTATGGATGGTTTATTGTTATTGCTAATGACAGAGTCTAAGGTATGACAGAGTGACCAAAGACAGATACAAGTCAAAATCTTTACGGGGGAGTGCATCAGGGAAGAGAGAAGTCGTGGTGTTGAGTATGTGAATATTGATAACTTTGGAGTTAAGATTAGTGAGGATGATACTGAGCCAAGAGCTGAATTTTAATTCAGGTACTTAGCAAGGAAGAGTGACTACAAGGTCAGCAGATGACTGCAACAATGAAAGATAGTGAGTGCGTTGTGGTAATGTGAGATCCAAAGCTTTGAGTTTTGGAGAAAGGAGAAGGAAAAGTTTTCTGTGTAGAACAGTAGGAGGACTTCTGTTCTACCTCCAGGACTGATGTGTGAGGGTTGAGAGAGAGAAAACAGCCACCACTTAGGAGACCGACAAGGAAAGTTTCATTCTCTGGGGAGATCTAAGTTTTAGATCTAAGATCTAGAGCAAGCCAGTGAAGGAATGTTTAAGATGAGGTTAAGACTATGGAAAATTTTGCTGATTATGGATACTGAAAGCAGGCAGAAGGGTTTCTGAAGCTGGGACCAGTAGGAGATGGAGAAAAAATAGAGGATGTGAAGAGCACTTAGAATGCAGGAGATAAGGCATTGTGTCATATCGCCTTTTTTCCCCCTTTATGGTATGAGTAACTTTGAAATCATATTGTTTATGTATATGTGTATATCTATGTATACACATATGTTCCCCCTTCCAGTAGAATGCTTGGAATAAGAACAGAGACATGTTTCTTATTCATTGCTATATGTGGAATGCCTTTGATATGCCCTGTATTTGGCACTTTCTTCTATTATAATGAGGAGGAATGAGAAGATGAGTGTATTAATAGGTCTGGTATATTAGCAGGTAAAGTTGTATATTTGGTGGTGGCAGGTATTCTCATCTGTATAAAGCAAGGCTATCACTTGAGAGAGAGGGAGACAGAGATTTAAGAACAATGGAAAAGGTATGGAATAATTGTGAAGAGTAGGCTTGTGAATCCACTGGAAAAATGTAAAGTTTCTTCCTAATATTGAATGTCTATTTTAGGTTGGTGATCATTTTAGGTTGACTATAATTGTTTCCAAAAAAAAAAAAAAAAACAACCCACATTGAACAGATGAGCTGGAAAGATAGACTAGGAAAGTATACTTTAAAGTGGAGTTTTAATTTGTGATTTTAGAGATGCTACAGTAACTGGTAGTGACAAGGCATAGAGATTGAATGAGATGGAATAGAGGAAAAAGTTATTGGGAGATGAAGAATTCCTAGAAAGCTGAGAGGCCAGGACAGGCTAACGGATGAATCATCCATACGAATATTGAAATTCTGTAGTAAATTTCAATGGACAAAGTTCTCTTATCCATTGGAGTGAAGAGGAAGATTTTGAGCAGTCAGATGCTGAGTTCCAGAGATGCTTTACAGTACCTTGTCTAGAAAGTCGTCTTTATTCTGTTGTTTCTTTTTTTTTTCACTTTCTTTTTTGTTTTAATATACTAAAATGTACATAACAAAACTTACCATTTTAACCAATTTCAAATGTACTGTTCAATGGCATTAAGTACATTTACACTGTTGTTTAGCCATCACCATCATCCACCACCAAAACTTTTTCGTCTTCTCAAACCGAAACTTCATACCCATACCCATTAAACAGTAACTCCCCATTCCCTCCATCCTCAAACCCCTGGTAGCCACCAGTCTACTTTCTGACTATATTAATTTGACTCTTATAGGTACCTTATGTAAGTGAAGTCATACAGTATTTGTCTTCTTGTGACTGACTTGTTTCACTTGACATAATGCCCTCAAGGTTCATCCATGTTGTAGCCCATTGTGTGTATGCGCCATGTTCTGTTTATCCATT
>NW_011888858.1:3141388-3143727 GCF_000151845.1 Pteropus vampyrus
TCAAATGCTACTTTAAAATAAGTTTTAACATTTCTGAAGTATATTAGCCTTTCCAGTAAGAGGCACATTGCTCACATTTAGCGAGGAATTAAGTTTACGAAGTAGCCTATAAAATATGTAGGTAGTAATGTTGCTATTATTAAGTTGTTTTTAATTATCTCTCAAAAAGAAATCAAAAAAGCAAAACTACTTTTTTTTTTTTTTTTTTTTTTTTTTTTTTTTTACTGGTAGAGCCAGTAAATAATTTTTTAAGTTTGTTTTTTGAAAGTTTTAAGTGTCTTGTCTTTATGAAGACTTGCATAATTGTCATTGAATTAGTGACCTTTTTTTAAGAGTAACTATTAAAAGTATAATAATGAGAAGAGGGGTTGTAAAGTACTCAGCATTGTGGGTAAAACATCAAAGAGGTTAAATATGGAATTTCTGAAATCTCAGAGAAAAAATTTCCCCTATTATCTCTCTTTCATTTTTTAAAAATTATTTTATTCTGGTAAGAACATTTAAATGAGATCTACCCTCTTTAGGTTTTTAAGTGTATTATACGTTATAATTGACTATAGGTACAGTGTTGTACTGCAGATGTCTAGAGTTTATTCACTGTGCTTAATGGTAACTTTACGCCTATTGATTAATGACTCTCCACTTTCTCCCCTGCCCAGCCCTTGGCAATCACCAGGCTACTCTTTGATTCAATGAATTTGACTATTTTAGATATATCATATAATGGAGTCATGCATTGTCTGTCTGTCATTGGCTTATATCACTTAGCTTAATATCTTCATGATTCTTCCACATTTTCACATATTACAGAATTTCCTTTTTAAAAGTTGAATAGTATTTTGCTATATGTATATACCACATGTTGTTTATTCATTTATCTGTCAGTGGGCATTTAGGTTGTTTCAAATCTTGGCTATTGTGAATAGTGCTGCATTGAACATAGGAGTGTTAATATCTTCAAGATCCTAATTTCAGTTCTTTTGGATAGATACTCAGAAGTGGGATTGCTGAATCATATATGGTAGTTCTGTTTTTAATTTTTTTGTGAAATCTCCACACTTGTTCCACAGTGGCTTCCCCATTTTGTACCCCTACTAACAGTGCACAAGAGTTCCATTTTCTCCACATCTCTTGCCAACACTTGTCTTTTGTCTTTTGGGTTATCGCCATCCTGACAGGTATGAGATGGTATCTCATTGTGGTTTTGATTTGCATTTCCCTGATGATTTGTGACACTGAGTATTTTTTCATATACCAGTTGGCCGTTTGTATATCTTCTTCAGAGAGATGTCTATTTATGTCCTTATGCCATTTTTTAATTGAGTTATTAGGTTTTTTACTATTGAGTTGTACGAGTTGAAACCATTTTTATATTTAACGTTTTCCTATTTCAAATACTTTGTCCTTAAAAAAAAAAAAAAGGAATTAAAATGAATCAATTTATTGTTGTAGACTTCACTTTTATAGAATAATTTAGAAAAAACTCAAGGACCTTATTTTTATGCACCGAAATGCATTTTGAGATTCATCTTTGAAAACCTTACAAAGTGATGCTGTTGTTTTTTGTTGACTAATCTCAGCAACACCAACAAAGATCCCAACGGATACTAGCACTCCTCCCAGACAGCATTTACCAGGTCATGAAAAGATGGCACAAAGGAGATCGTCATTCAGTAGTCAGGTAACCTCTTTAATTAGTATTCTTCTGAATTAAAGATTTATTAAAAGGGAAAAAAGTCATCTGAATTTTCAGAAATTCATTGATTCATTATCTCTTCTGTAAAGATCAAAATAGTCGTTGATATACAACACTTGAGATATTTTTGTTGTTATATAGTTGTCAAATATATCAATTCTTTTAATTTTCAAATAAAATGTTAGGTTTTTTTTCAGTTATGGAAAGCCGATAATTTAGAGCCATTCCATATCTAAATTTTAATACCAATGACTTTGAGTTAAGTTCAATCAATTTTTATTGAGAGCCCATGCAGGGTAATGTGGCAAATGCCTTGGAATAAAGAAACATAAATATGGAACAAATGTTTTCATTGTAGAGGGGGAGAATGCCTATACTCAACTGAAAAAGGATGAGGCAAGTTATAACTCAGTTACAAAGATACCGTGGTACTATTTCTGATGGAAGTACTCCTACATAAAAATGATCGTCACTCCAGTGTTGTTTTTTGTTTTGCTTCTAGTCGATAAATTCCCAGTCTGTTGGTCAGTCATTAACACAACCAGTGATGTCTCAAGCCACAAATTTACCAGTTCCACAAGGCATGTCCCAGGTATTTTTGTTTGTTTGTTTCAGTTGAGTATTTTGAAATGATAAATTGTTT
>NW_011888858.1:3143777-3146404 GCF_000151845.1 Pteropus vampyrus
CTCCATCCTCAAACCCCTGGTAGCCACCAGTCTACTTTCTGACTATATTAATTTGACTCTTATAGGTACCTTATGTAAGTGAAGTCATACAGTATTTGTCTTCTTGTGACTGACTTGTTTCACTTGACATAATGCCCTCAAGGTTCATCCATGTTGTAGCCCATTGTGTGTATGCGCCATGTTCTGTTTATCCATTAATCCGTCGATGGACACTTGGGTTGCATCCATCTTTTGGCTATTTTGAATAATGCTGCTTTGAACATGGGTGTACAAATATCTGAGTCCCTGCTTTCATTTTTTTTTAGCATAAACCCAGAAATGGAATTGCTGGATCATATCATATTCTTTTTTTAATTTTTTGAGGTACCATGATATTCCATAGTAGCTGTATTAGTTTACATTCCTACCAACAGTGCACAAGAGTTTTAATTTCTGCAATCCTTTCCAACACTGGTCTTTTTCAGTTGTTTTCTTTCTTTTTTTTTTTTTGATAATAGCCATTCTGATGGAACGAGTATCTCACTGTGGTTTTGATTTGCATTTCCCTATAATTGTTGATATTGAGCATTTTTTCATGTGTTTATTGACCATTTGTATATCTTCTTTGCAAGACCTTAGCTGGTTTTTTAAATGGATTGTTTTTGTTTCTGAATTGTAGAAGTTCTTTATATATTCTGAGTTTAATTTCTTATCAGATATATGATTCACACATATTTTGTCTCGTGCTGTGGGTTGCCTTTCCACTCTGTTATACTGTCCTCTGATGCACTTTTGTTGCTTGTGCTAATGTCATATCCAAGAAATCATTGTCCAGTCTAATGTCAGAAGGCTTTTCCCCTTCTAAAAGTTTTATAGTTTTAGTTCTGTGTTTAGGTCTTTAATCCATTTTGAGTTAATTTTTGTGTATGATCTATGGTAATAGTCCACTTTAATTCTTTTGCATCTGTTTTTTTAAATCCAGAATGAACCCAAAACTTTCTGGCTATAAAAGATTAATTCCTTTACCTAATATATACGTAGATATCATTGCTTTGTTATGGGTGAAAACTGATTTGGCAGCAAGCAATATTGATAATTTGGGATCTCTGAACTGAACCATAAGAAAACATTTATTTTTCTCTTTCTCCTTAGAGCCAAGATTCTGGGTCTGATAATCGTATAAACACAGTCAGTCTCAAGGAAGCATTGGAAAGGTTCGATCACAGCCCAACCCCTTCTGCTTCCTCCCGGAGTTCAAGAAAATCATCTCACACAGCAGTCTCAGACCCTTCCTGTGAGTACTCTAGCTTGAAAGCAGACTTCCTTTAAAAAGAATGTTTCTAAATTGTCTGTGTTACTGGTATCAGTATTTTTCATCAAATGCTACTTTAAAATAAGTTTTAACATTTCTGAAGTATATTAGCCTTTCCAGTAAGAGGCACATTGCTCACATTTAGCGAGGAATTAAGTTTACGAAGTAGCCTATAAAATATGTAGGTAGTAATGTTGCTATTATTAAGTTGTTTTTAATTATCTCTCAAAAAGAAATCAAAAAAGCAAAACTACTTTTTTTTTTTTTTTTTTTTTTTTTTTTTTTTTACTGGTAGAGCCAGTAAATAATTTTTTAAGTTTGTTTTTTGAAAGTTTTAAGTGTCTTGTCTTTATGAAGACTTGCATAATTGTCATTGAATTAGTGACCTTTTTTTAAGAGTAACTATTAAAAGTATAATAATGAGAAGAGGGGTTGTAAAGTACTCAGCATTGTGGGTAAAACATCAAAGAGGTTAAATATGGAATTTCTGAAATCTCAGAGAAAAAATTTCCCCTATTATCTCTCTTTCATTTTTTAAAAATTATTTTATTCTGGTAAGAACATTTAAATGAGATCTACCCTCTTTAGGTTTTTAAGTGTATTATACGTTATAATTGACTATAGGTACAGTGTTGTACTGCAGATGTCTAGAGTTTATTCACTGTGCTTAATGGTAACTTTACGCCTATTGATTAATGACTCTCCACTTTCTCCCCTGCCCAGCCCTTGGCAATCACCAGGCTACTCTTTGATTCAATGAATTTGACTATTTTAGATATATCATATAATGGAGTCATGCATTGTCTGTCTGTCATTGGCTTATATCACTTAGCTTAATATCTTCATGATTCTTCCACATTTTCACATATTACAGAATTTCCTTTTTAAAAGTTGAATAGTATTTTGCTATATGTATATACCACATGTTGTTTATTCATTTATCTGTCAGTGGGCATTTAGGTTGTTTCAAATCTTGGCTATTGTGAATAGTGCTGCATTGAACATAGGAGTGTTAATATCTTCAAGATCCTAATTTCAGTTCTTTTGGATAGATACTCAGAAGTGGGATTGCTGAATCATATATGGTAGTTCTGTTTTTAATTTTTTTGTGAAATCTCCACACTTGTTCCACAGTGGCTTCCCCATTTTGTACCCCTACTAACAGTGCACAAGAGTTCCATTTTCTCCACATCTCTTGCCAACACTTGTCTTTTGTCTTTTGGGTTATCGCCATCCTGACAGGTATGAGATGGTATCTCATTGTGGTTTTGATTTGCATTTCCCTGATGATTTGTGACACTGAGTATTTTTTCATATACCAGTTGGCCGTTTGTAT
>NW_011888858.1:3146454-3149417 GCF_000151845.1 Pteropus vampyrus
ACAACAAAGAATCACTGCTTAATTTGCTATAACATTGCCATTGAGAAACACTATAGACAGAAAGATATTGAAGATGAAATGTAGCTGTTCATTTTGTTCTTCCTATGGATATTAGATGAATCAAGTAATTTTATTCATGTATTTATTTGTTCTTATATAGAACATTTATTGAGTTCTTTGTATCAGATATTGCAGGTGCTGGCAATACAAATATAATATATTAAAAGGCTTTATTACAATGACAACTACAATACAATATATAGTCTATGCTCAAAGGTATATAAGCTGATAGGTGCACACATTATATGGACACTTAATACAGCCTGAGGAAGTGAAGGAAAACTTTCTGGAAGAATTTTTACTTGAGCTAAGTCCTAAAGGCCAAAATATAGAAATTAGTGAGACAGGGTTCAGAGAAGTATTACAGAAGTGACACCAAGTTACTTTTGATTATAACTTCCCAACTTATAATTTATGACTTCGCACTCATTGAGTGCCTCAAACAGTAAAAATACTACTGAGCAGTTATAAAAATAATCTAGAATTTTTTTACTGTTTTGTTATTAAATATACCTTGACCTAACAGTATCTTAATTTCAAATAATAATAGTTAACAGTAGGTAAAAACAATATATTTTCTAAAAATACTTTTGTCTTATATGGTTATTTTTTAAATTATACCTGTGATACTTGTACAAATATATTGACAATGCAATTAATTTCCTAAATGTGATAATTTTGACTTCTAGCAACACATGCTTATGTAAAGTTTTATAATAGTTCACTGTGTTATTACATATTATATGCAGTTGTAACTCTTTATTATTAAGTTCTCAGATCCTTTTTATTCTGAAAGTTAACAGGATTTTTATATGAATATTTAGACATACTTTTAATATTATTCATTAATCTCTAGATTAACATTTAAAAGTATATTTTCATGAAATAAATAATATCTGTTATGTCAAAAGTGGTAATAATTATTCAAATCTCATATTTCATTTAGTGATAAAGCCAAACGTATTGCCTTAGTTCTGTTTCTTGTTATTCTGCCTTTTGTTTTTTCTGCTTTTTAATTTGTACTTAATAGAAGTACAAATTGGTGACAGTGTAATCATCCAAAGGTTTATTTTAGTTTGGATAAAATATTTGTATGATATAAATGTAACATTTTGAATAATATCTAAAAATAAAGGCATGAGGGAGTTGAGGTATCAAATTTATAATATTTTCTCACATCTGATATATGATATGGTCTGGTGATTATCAACTTCAGAAGTTAGTTGTATACTTTAAAAAGTAATATTCAGTATTCTCAGTACAAACTTCTGAAATAGAGTAAAAATAGAGTCATCAACTAACATGACTCTATTTTTTTTTACTCTATTACTCTATGGGTGACATGACTAGTTCACTTGTAGATGCAATTTACCCTAGGAGACTATTTTAATACTAAGACAGATTTTCAATAAAGTGAAATTACTCCTGCTCTTGTACTGTGTCCTATACTGAATATTCATGGAAATAATTAAAAGAGTCTGTATAGACTTAAGTGATGAATCTCTAGATGTGGCTAAATTTCAAGCAGAAGTAAATAGAAGCTACTTATGACTCAGGTAAAACACAGAGAAATAAATAAAATTGAAAACCCTGGAAGTAGAATAACTTTGTTTTCATTCTCATATGTATTCATTCATTTATAATTGCTTTGTCTTTAAAAGCCTATGTTTTGTACTTGTCTAAGAACAGTTCCAGTTGAAATGCAAGAAAAATAACATGGTGTGTTATTTCTCAGGTTTTTGTAACTTTCTAACGATGTGCGTAAAGAAGGCATTCAAATGTCAAAATTTGATAGGAATAACTCTAGGTGCCTGCTACTTTTCCAGTTAGTTGTTAAAGGATAGAAATGAAGTTATGTAACTTGTTCTAGTAAGTGGTAGAGCCACGGGTCTTTTAATGCCAGTGTGTACTTGTAATCAGGCAAGATCCAGTAAGAAGTCAGAGCCATACTAGAAATTTGAACAGAAATAATGTAAAAATGATTGACTGGCAACAGGGATTAAGTACAAAGTTCTAAAGGCTATGGGGATAACAGATGCAGAGAGCAGCCCTAACTGTAGTGGAAGTGAGAGTACCCAAGGAAGGAGCAACTTGGAAGATTCCTGTGACCTTCTTAAACTCCAGGCCAGGCTGAGATTCAGATCCCACTGGGGCAGATGTGGCTGTCCCAACCAGATGGTTAGAGCAGTTCACTGAGCTGCCATAGACTAGGGCTGGAGAACAGGAAGTCACCTGCTGGAGTACCAGGAAAATTTGATGAGGAGCTGCCATTAGGAAGCTAGTGAGACTTGCTAGAAAACCATCTGCTGGGATGCTGATGAGACTCACTAGGAGGCTACCTACTGGCATAAGAGCAAGAAGGGAAAGTGTTAGAACCAGAGGATAAGCACCTCCTTTGCATTATCCCTCCATCACCATCAACTAACATGACTAAATTTGTGCCAGCTGGCAAAAGAAATATTTATAGAGCCCAGCTCCAGTATCACAAAGCTGAGCAAAGATGGATAAATTAGCTGAGAGGGTAATACCTTGTTAACTGACATAACATTCTTAGCTCATGATATACTGCTTGCTTTTCACATTGCACAATTATGAGGAATAAGTATTTCTAAAATATGTTATACTTTTCCCATACATGGTGCTTCAGTTTCAGTTTTCAGCTCAATTAGGAGCCATGCAGCATCTGAAAGACCAGTTGGAGCAACGAACACGGATGATTGAGGCAAATATTCATCGGCAACAAGAAGAATTAAGAAAAATTCAAGAACAACTTCAAATGGTACATGGTCAAGGGCTGCAGGTAAGTTATTACTATATTTGATTCAAACAAAGCATGCCATTCACATTTTAGGAAAATTGACTATTCTTAATGAAAAGAAAGATGTAAGAGATATGTTTCAATA
>NW_011888858.1:3149467-3161145 GCF_000151845.1 Pteropus vampyrus
AGTTCACTTGTAGATGCAATTTACCCTAGGAGACTATTTTAATACTAAGACAGATTTTCAATAAAGTGAAATTACTCCTGCTCTTGTACTGTGTCCTATACTGAATATTCATGGAAATAATTAAAAGAGTCTGTATAGACTTAAGTGATGAATCCCTAGATGTGGCTAAATTTCAAGCAGAAGTAAATAGAAGCTACTTATGACTCAGGTAAAACACAGAGAAATAAATAAAATTGAAAACCCTGGAAGTAGAATAACTTTGTTTTCATTCTCATATGTATTCATTCATTTATAATTGCTTTGTCTTTAAAAGCCTATGTTTTGTACTTGTCTAAGAACAGTTCCAGTTGAAATGCAAGAAAAATAACATGGTGTGTTATTTCTCAGGTTTTTGTAACTTTCTAACGATGTGCGTAAAGAAGGCATTCAAATGTCAAAATTTGATAGGAATAACTCTAGGTGCCTGCTACTTTTCCAGTTAGTTGTTAAAGGATAGAAATGAAGTTATGTAACTTGTTCTAGTAAGTGGTAGAGCCACGGGTCTTTTAATGCCAGTGTGTACTTGTAATCAGGCAAGATCCAGTAAGAAGTCAGAGCCATACTAGAAATTTGAACAGAAATAATGTAAAAATGATTGACTGGCAACAGGGATTAAGTACAAAGTTCTAAAGGCTATGGGGATAACAGATGCAGAGAGCAGCCCTAACTGTAGTGGAAGTGAGAGTACCCAAGGAAGGAGCAACTTGGAAGATTCCTGTGACCTTCTTAAACTCCAGGCCAGGCTGAGATTCAGATCCCACTGGGGCAGATGTGGCTGTCCCAACCAGATGGTTAGAGCAGTTCACTGAGCTGCCATAGACTAGGGCTGGAGAACAGGAAGTCACCTGCTGGAGTACCAGGAAAATTTGATGAGGAGCTGCCATTAGGAAGCTAGTGAGACTTGCTAGAAAACCATCTGCTGGGATGCTGATGAGACTCACTAGGAGGCTACCTACTGGCATAAGAGCAAGAAGGGAAAGTGTTAGAACCAGAGGATAAGCACCTCCTTTGCATTATCCCTCCATCACCATCAACTAACATGACTAAATTTGTGCCAGCTGGCAAAAGAAATATTTATAGAGCCCAGCTCCAGTATCACAAAGCTGAGCAAAGATGGATAAATTAGCTGAGAGGGTAATACCTTGTTAACTGACATAACATTCTTAGCTCATGATATACTGCTTGCTTTTCACATTGCACAATTATGAGGAATAAGTATTTCTAAAATATGTTATACTTTTCCCATACATGGTGCTTCAGTTTCAGTTTTCAGCTCAATTAGGAGCCATGCAGCATCTGAAAGACCAGTTGGAGCAACGAACACGGATGATTGAGGCAAATATTCATCGGCAACAAGAAGAATTAAGAAAAATTCAAGAACAACTTCAAATGGTACATGGTCAAGGGCTGCAGGTAAGTTATTACTATATTTGATTCAAACAAAGCATGCCATTCACATTTTAGGAAAATTGACTATTCTTAATGAAAAGAAAGATGTAAGAGATATGTTTCAATACTCATCGGTTACCTACTCAGTATGACTGCATTTAGACTTAAAGATAATTCATTCCTAAAAGTATTTCCATCAACATCATTGTTTCTCCAGATGACAGCTATCTTTTAGCAGCTCAGTTTTTAGTCAGCTCAAATCCATGATATCAAAATTTTATTTTACATAGACTTTTAGTATGTGTAGGTACAGAATTTATAAATTATCAATTGTTATTTTAATAAAATACCAGTAGGTATAATTTGATAGTTTTATTTGGTCAACCAGCAAGTCCACTCTAAAGTTATGTTTGTCAGAGGAGACTAGGACTTTGATAAGGGAAACTTTAAATGAAAACTACTTCTAATGCCATAAATTATAATGATTAATGATGTAGAGCTGCCAGTCCACGACCTTTGAGTAGCACTAATGCTAATTGATATAACAGATAATCCCCAATGCATAAAATGCTCAAACAAGTAAAGGTTTTGAAATTTATAACACTTCTTTTAACAATTGGAAACATGATTCAGTTAAGGGACTGGAAGAATGATTATGAAGTATGTTTTATCAGTAATTATTTATTAATAATTGTTCATTTCGAGTAAATAGTCTTGTTACTTGCTTTTTAAACTTCAGTTTGTAGCTTGTTTTTGCCTCTTTTTTTTTAATGCTCTCATTGTTTTTTGTTTTTAATCTACAAAGTTCATTTTAATGTAATCTTTATTTTTAAAGATGTTTTTACAACAGTCAACCCCTGGGTTGAATTTTGGTTCTGTTCAACTTTCTTCTGGAAATTCATCTAACATCCAGCAGCTTGCACCTATAAATATGCAAGGCCAGGTTGTTCAAACTAACCAAATTCAAAGTGGAATGAATACTGGACACATTGGCACAACTCAGCATATGATACAACAGCACACTTTACAAAGTACATCAAGTCAGGTAATGTTATTGAGTACAATGAAGTGTTCAGTGATCAAAATGTATACTATTGCTAAAACAAAAATAAAGTGCTATCTTGAACAATACCATATTTAAAAATTTAATAGTACTAATTAGAAAGCATAGTATTGAGAGTGATCATTATTAAAATATTGTGCAAAATTGTTAGTTTTGAAATTTGATTGTTAAATACTTTCAATATTTTGACATTTAAAAATTTTGTAATTAAAAAAAAAATACCGACTTCTTTATGTTAAAAGAGTTGACTTGCAAAAGAGGCTGATATTAAGAAATATGTTACCATATGTAAAGAATAAATTGTTGAGGCAGTGATGATTTAATCAATATTCCAGGAAATTTTGATAATTGGTGTACATCTGTGACTTTGATAAATCTCAAGGCTTCAAATGAAATAATATAAAAATGTCTAATGTTGGTCATTCACTTTGGATATTTAACGGAAATTCTTTATATATATTTTATATCATCCCTGTTAAGATCATGTTCCTTTTCTAAAGTCATAGCATACCTTCCAGCAATATATCAAAGGCTAATTCATTCTCATTTACTACAAGTCATTAATTTGTGGTCAGATTTCTCCCAGAGTAATATGTCCTGCCACTTCTCTTTCTGTCAAGTCAACTATTGTTAGAATGATTTAGAAACATATGTCCTGATGTAAATTTTTTCAGTTAATCTATCATTAAAATATTCTCTTTTCTAGCAGAGTCAACAAAATGTACTGAGCGGGCACAGTCAACAAACATCTCTTCCTAGTCAGACACAGAGCACTCTTACAGCCCCACTGTATAACACTATGGTGATTTCTCAGCCGGCAGCTGGAAGCATGGTCCAGATTCCGTCTAGTATGCCACAAAACAGTACCCAGAGTGCTGCAGTAACTACATTCACTCAGGACAGACAGATAAGGTAGTTATCATATTTCATAAATCATTCCAAAGTTGTAAATTAATTGATTAAAAAATAATTTAATTTATAAAAATATGATTTTAGTTCGTTGCTCACTTCAGACAATATTCTTGAATTTGAAATAAAAATGCAGAATGTATCATTTAAGGACTTTATAATAAAAAGGTAAATTTTATTTTCTTTCCAAAAATGTGCTACCAGATATTGTAGAATCCAAATTCTACAGCACAATGTTATATAAGTTTTATGACAGGCTTTGTATCACTGTGAAACATTTATCATTTAATACCGATGGTGGTGATTTTCATGTAGTAGCAATGGTTAGGGTTTATAGTACTGTAGTTTATGTATATTGTGGAATAAAATTAACTTGCCTTTCTTGAGTTTGTTAAATACTGTACTGAGTGCTCAAAAGGTTATTGTGTGGCGGCTGCCGCTTTTATAATACAAGTTTGCTGTTAGATTAGATTGTATAATGGATTATATTAAAATCCTATTAATACTTTCCAGAGAGTAAAGAAGCTGCAGAATCACAGAGGCAATGAAAGCAGGAAAAACCCATTGCTTCTTTTTTTTGACCTGAGTTCCTTCAAGTTAAAAGTCCAGCTTTTAGCTCTAACTTCCTGAAAGGAAGTATTATGAATGTGTTCCATAGATATGCAGAGGACTAGTTTTAAAGCCTGAGGAAATATCTATTAATCTAGGGTGAATCCAGATTAATTCATTCATCTGGAATGCTGAAGGGCATTTTGAAGAATGCAATTTAGCAACTATTTGTAAACATCTGATTTTTGAGGGGAAAAAACTTACTTCAGCAAACTATTTAAATGCCTACTGAGATGATGAATATGGCATATTCCTTGTCCCGAGGGAAAGATCAGACGTTAAGAGACATTGAAAGGTAAACAATATTATTTGGTGTGATAAATACTTAGATCTTTAGAAAGGAAGAAGTGAACAGTTTTATGGGTTGAGGCAAGCAGGTGAAAGAGTGTGGCCAGTGAAAGCTTCATGGAAGAGATACTTGGCCTCAGTCTTAAAAGAGCTTGGCTTTCAGTGTACATGTGGTGTGGAGTCTGGGGAGGATAGTCTACGCAGAGAGAGCAGTATATACAAAGTCAGAAGTCATAGTTAAAAAGAAGTAGATTGAAGAATGTCTTTTGGTTCCAGAGGTGGATGAAGTACTGTCATCACAGTTTACCAGTGAGCAGTTGAGCAATTCAGATACTAATTTCTTTTAAGATTACAAAAGAATGAGCACTTAGCACTTCTGTGACTAAGCCACTTTGTGTTACTTATTTCTTCGGGCTTTCTTTATAGGTAAATTTTAAAACTCTTTTATATGTATCTTTGCATTAAGTAATGCCTTTGGTTCTAAAGCATATAAAATATAGTACTTTGGCATGGATTCAAAATAGATTTATTTCGCCTTATGGAATGTATAATCAATAAAGTATGCATCTGTACCAGGTTTAATATTGTTATATACTTTAAACAGGCTGTAGTTGCAGCCTATATATATCCGTAGTAGAGTCATGTATCTCAGTTTTTTCACTATAATGGCCAATGTTAGAAACTAACTTCATCTCCCAGAAAAAGCAACTAGAAATAATATTATTTCCTGAAGAGGCATCATTTTTTGTTTTCTTTCATTAAAGAAAATAGAAGAAGGAAGGTGGGGAGGGAGAACATTAGTGTATTCTAACCCAGTGAGTACTATGCTGCATTGATACATTTATAAACTGAGAATACTTTTATTCACTATTAGAATGTCATTTTGTTTTGGATTATGTTCATAACAACTTACAATATAAATATCTCTTTTAAAACTAGTTTTTCTTTAATTTCTCTTATGATAACTTTGTTTATTCATTCATGATTAGTAAAATGAATCATGTTCCACATATATTTTACTCCAAGTTTATAAAAAGAAAAAAGTTTTAGTAGGTTTAAAACTTTTTTATTGTGATAAAATATACATAACAGAATTTACAATTTTTAAATGTGCAGTTCATTGACATTGAGTACATTTATGTCTTTGTGACTGTCACTACCATCCATATCCAGAATGTTTTTCATCTTCCCAATCTGAAACTATACCCATTGAACAGTAATTCCCCATTCCTCTTTCCCTGTAGCTCCTGGAAACCACCATTGTACTTTTTAAGCACATAAGTCTGTGAGTTTGACTATTCTAGGTATCTCATATAAGCGGGATCATACAATATATGTCTTTTGTGACTGGCTAATTTTACTTGGCAACATGTATCAGAATTTTATTGCTTTTTAAGGCTAAGTAATATTTCATTGCACGTACATGCCACATTACATTTATCTATTCATCCCTCAATGGACACTTGGGTTACATCCATTGTTTGACTATTGTGAATAATGCTGCTATGAACATAGGTGTACAAATATTCGTTTGAGTCCCTGCTTTCAATTCTTTTGAGTATATACCCAGAAATGGAATTGCTAGATAACATGGTAATTCTTTTTAATTTTGAGGGGAATTGTCTTGTTTCCAGAGTATCTGCACTATTTTACCTTTTTATATTCCCACCAACAGTGCACAAGGATTCCAGTTTCTCCATATCCTCACCAACACTGGTTCTTTCCTTTTTTTTTTTTTTTTTTTGCATGATAAGCCATCCTGGTGGATGTGAAGCAGTATCTTCATTGTGGTTTTGATTTGCATTTTCCTAATGATTAGTGATGTGTTGAGTGTCTTTTTTATGTGCTTATTGACCATTTGTATATCTTCTTTGGAGAAATATCTTTTCAAGTTCCTTGCCCATTTTTTAATCTGATTATTTGCTGTTGAGTTGTAGGATTGCTTTATACTAGTTATTAACCCCTTCTCAGATATGGTTTGCAAACATCTTCTCCCATTCTGTGAGTTGACCTTTCACTGTATTGATAGTGTCTTTTGATGCATAAAAGTTTTTCATTTCGATGTACCTGTTTTTTCTTTTGCCTGTGATTTTAGTGAGGTATCCAAGAAATCATTGCCCAATCCAGTGTCATGAAACTTTTCCCCAATGTTTTCTTCTAAAAATTTTATAGTTTTAGTTGTTACACTTAGGTGTTTAATCTGTTTTGAGTTAATTTTTGTATATGGTAAGGTAAGGGTCCAGCTTAATTCCTTTGCATGTATATATATCCAAAAAAAAGTTTGTATTTTTGTTTCTGATCATTTCATTTTGCTATATATACATTTTTGTTTTACCTCTTTCCAGTCTTTTAAACATGAAACAAAATTGGAACATACAGCTTTAGAAAAACAAAAATTGACAATACCATTGAGTATTATCTTAGAGAAATATTCAGTCCACTGCCTTTTATAATATGTACCTTATACTTCTGACTCTTCTTCTTTTTCTTTCCTCTTACAGATTTTCTCAAGGTCAGCAACTTGTGACCAAATTAGTAACTGCTCCGGTAGCTTGTGGAGCAGTCATGGTACCTAGCACTATGCTTATGGGTCAGGTGGTGACTGCCTACCCTACTTTCGCTGCACAACAGCAACAGTCACAGACATTGTCAGTCACACAGCAACAGCAGCAGCAGCAGCAGCAGCAGCAGCAGCAGCAGCAGCAGCAGCAGCAGCAGAGTTCCCAGGAACAGCAGCTTACATCAGTTCAGCAACCGTCTCAGGCTCAGCTGACCCAACCACCACAGCAATTTTTACAGGTAATTCTCCCCATGGGGAAGCATTCCCAAACCCTTACTTTTATCTAATGAAATTAGCCATTAGATGAACACTTTTGTAAATGATCTGAAAAATTCATAAGAGCTTATCATACAAGTTAAATTTCTATAAAGACAGAGTTTGTCCCGGTCAGCTGTATTTCTTCCCTGTTTAGTCTTTGGAAGATTTTTAACCCTGCCATGCACATATCATCTGAACTACTGGATAGAGTAAGTGGCTACTTCTGCCCACATCAAGGCACTTTATATAGAGCTCTCTCTGGCTAGAGTTTCTGGAATTCAAGCAAAGGCATCTTCTCTTTCTTTCTCTAGTGACCTATCAATAGTTTAATATCTGTACAGGGCAGGGGTATTAAACAGGATTAAAAAAATTAATATGGGCATTATCTTAAATAATTTTTTTGGATTAAATTTTATAATATTTTTGGTTATAAATTAATATTAGAAATACTGTGGACACAGTATATGTCATAGTTAAGCACTTGGACTCTAAAGTCAGATTGCCCTAAGATTCAGTCACTGCTGCTTTACATATTGTGTGACCTTTCACAGGTTGCTTAACTTGCTAAACTTCAGTTTCTTCATCTATGATATGGAGGTGCTAATAGTGCATATCTCATGGGTAAAACATGCATATAAATCACTGAACATAGTTAGTATAAGACATACAATTGGCTGTTGTTTGTGACCACGAATGTTAAACACTTAGATTAACCAAAATGCAGACACGGTTCACGTGTGAGTATATCAGACTAGATCTACTTACCTGAAGGCTACAGAAGAAAGTCACCTAGGGTTGGTATCCTCAGCAAGGAAATTAAGACAGATTTCTGAATCCCAGTACCCTCTCTGGGAATACAGAGGAGCAGATTATGACATCTGGAAATTCAGCTTTTTCTCTTCTGGCCTAGACAGAGCAATTTTGAATGTAGGCTAATCTAGTTTTTTGCTGGAGACCACTCCATGTAAGCCAGGCACATAATATCAATTTTGGAGTTTTACAACATATGGTATAATTAGAAGACTTAGCATTATACTGTATTCTCAGGCATAACTACAGTGTTAATTTGCCACCCTTGGAGTTCTGGTCCAAATTATAATTCTTAACTTGGTGACATGGAAAATTAAAACAGGCTAGTAGCCTAAATCTCTCTCAAGTCATACTCAACAGCCTGTTAGACATTAAGACTATAGTATAGCCATTAATGACTGGCTTAACTATTTTTATAAATGAACTAATAATCTGAATTCATAACTTATAAACTGCTATCTAGGGGAAATATATTCAATGAGAATTAAAAAAGGAGAGGATTTGCCTTAAGGCCTCAGTCTTCTACATCTGTTAGAACGAGGGCCCTTAAAAGAATGAGTATTCTCTTCTCCCCCATTTGTTAAAAAAGCATTCCAAAGACAAGGGACCGCTAAAGCAATAAGATAAGTGACACCCTTCAGAAAAACACTCATGCGTAGATAGTAAATACACAACTCTCATGTAATACCTAGTTCCATAATGTACCTCTGTTGTGACCCTGTAAGGCTCATGAATATCCTCAGTTGTTTATCTTACAAAAATTTTTCCTAATAATGGAGAGAAAAAGCAAATTGTTCAGGTCCTTGGCAAAGCTTAATAATGGTTCTTTAAGTTCAAAGATCTATTTGTGTGTTCATGCACATACGTGTCCTTCATATATATTTGCAAAAATCACCCATCACAGTTCTCTTTTAAAGTTAGGACCCTGTTCCAAGTTATATTGTCAGTAGTGAGAAAAGACATTCATTTTAAAAATCCACTTTGTTTTGCCTAGTTTCTTTTGTATCTCCAGAAGTAGAAATTAGGTGAAAGAAACTGAGGCTCCTGGAGTTGAGACTTGCCCAAGCTCACACAGCTAAACAATGGCAGAGCAAACCCCATCCAGAGCTTCTGGCTTCAGATCCTGTGCCCTGTTTTGTTTTGTTTTGTTTTTGGTTATACCAGACTGCTATAAATAGAACTTAAGTCTCTAACTTTGCCCTCATTTTTATAATACTTTTAAATAATAATGATGTTAATATTTAATCTTCATAGAAACCCAATATGGGAGGCACTGTGATTATCCTTACTTTGTGAATGGAAAAACGGAGGCCCAGGGAAGTAAAGAGCTTGACCAAGGCACATATTTAGTGAATGGGCAGCCAGAGTTTGAACCCAGACAGTGTACCTCAGGGCCCGTGTCAGCCTCTGAACTACTGGCTTCTCTAACCAACCGAATGAACCTATGCAAAGGCATTGCTGTTTGGCTTCAGAGTATTCATGTTTCATATTTTCTTACCTATGCTTAAAGTTTATTATCTGTTAAAAATTGTGGTCTTTAGAACATATAAAGTGAAAGAATATGTGTGGTTTGTCTCAAGACATAGATTGCTTTCTGTACCAGAAATTCTCCTGCTTAGGTTCCTTTAAAAAATGAAATTCTGCTCTACTTTCAAAAAGAGAGAAAGCCTTATAAGCATTTTCCAAAATATTGTTTTTAAATGAGAGAGCAAAAATTAGATAGATTATGTGGAATATAAGGATTTTGTCCCAATGGAGACCGGAATACCTAAGTCAACGTAGACAGCATGATGGCAGTAAAGCGATGTTTCATAATCCGTTTGTTTTAGACTTCTAGGTTGCTCCACGGGAACCCTTCAACTCAGCTCATCCTCTCGGCTGCGTTTCCACTACAGCAGAGCACTTTCCCTCAGTCACATCACCAGCAACACCAGTCTCAGCAACAGCAGCAACTGAATCGGCACAGGACTGACAGTTTGACCGACCCTTCCAAGGTTCAGCCACAGTAGCACACATGCCTCCTCTCTGACCTCAAGGGAAGGAGGAGCTGGCCAAAATAGTTGCTGAGATGATCTGAGGATCAGGAGGAAAAGTTCCAGCAGTTTCATGAGATGCATGAGTGTTCTAGTTCCTCAAATTAGTTAGCAGGGAAAATGCTGCCTAGTGCTGCAGATGTACATCAAATACCAGCCAGCAGGAGATGATCATAGGGCCATAGCCAATTCTGACAGTGTTTTACTAGCCCAGATATTTTTTGATGGAAAGAGTATATTGCCAAATGTTAAGAAGCTCAGCTATGAAATGTGACCTCCAGTGAATCAGAAAGGCACTAACAATGTTAGTAACTTTCAGTGGTTCTGCGCCTGTTTTCAAGTGTTACAGAGGACACGCCACTGCCATGTCAGGGGGTTGCTTACAGTGATGCCGTGAAGACAGTCCAGTAGGCCCAGTAGGCCCACTTTCCCAACCCCTCTCCCTTTTCAGAGAATGATGGAATCATAATTAATTTCAGAATGTTGTGTGGGTTCAAATTATGTACAGATGCTGTAAAAATATTATGTATATGTCTGGAAAGAAGGAAAGAAAGCAAAACATTTTATATGCTGCATGAAAGCATTATCTCCCCCTTATAAGTGTGAATATGTTTCCTTAGATTCTGATGCCGTGTGCAAACTAATACATCCTTCGTTTCCCCTTTTGTTTACAACATGATAGTGTTCTATTCGCTTTTCCGGGGCACAAGTCTTTTGTTCATACTTGGCTGTGATGTCACAGTTTGTTCAGTGAGATATGATGTGCTGCTGGGAATGGATTTTTTTTTTCAGGTTAAATTATTGAAATAATAGGATTTTCAAGTTATTCAGAAATCTCTCTCATTTCATTGTTTTTCAATTATGTTTGAAAATAGGATTTGCACTGCTTTATTTTAGAAGGTTGGGAATTTTGATCACATATTTTGATATAGTTCATAGTTGGAAATAGTTGTGTAAATGGTTTTCAACAAGCCTGAAAGTAATTTCAAGAATGTTTCAGTGATAGGAGTAAAATTTGCACACAAAACATTTTAGGCACTTTTTAACATTCTCACTGGTGGGAATTTTAACTTTTAGGATTTGTTGGAATCTTTTTATTATCCTTCACAATTTCAATGCTTATTTTAGTCAGAAATGATTCAGGGTTATTTGAGGGGGAAAAAAAAACCCATAGTGCCTTGATTTTGATTCAGGTGATAACTCACCATCTTGAACTCATTGTCTGGTTTCAGTAGCAGTTTTGAAACCTTAGTACATTTTTAATAGCATGTGGGTGTCAGTGCCATTATTATTCTCCCAAGTTCCTATGAAGACTGCTTTGAGTCTCTTGGACTGGAGCTATACAGATAATTTAGAAATAAAAGATGACACATCCTAACACGATTTGTGATCACAAAATTGTTTTCCTAAATCAACATCTTCCTTTTAAGCTAAGTAGTTATTTAGGAATTATCAGGAAATATTCGCTCAATATGATCTTAGTATTCCTACAAAGAAAAAAGGGGTAGGAATTGGCTTTGCCTTCACTACAACACTAAGATATTGTAACTCACATGCTTTCTAAACATGAACTAAGATTTCGTTTGGCAATATCATATTCTTAAAGGTAATTCCAACAGCAATTGTATTCATAAAAAAGCATTTTATATATTTTATGGTACTAATTAAATTTACAACTATAGAATAAAGGAAAATTAATGGAAAGTTTATTAGGATTTAA
>NW_011888858.1:3161195-3163943 GCF_000151845.1 Pteropus vampyrus
CAGATGTACATCAAATACCAGCCAGCAGGAGATGATCATAGGGCCATAGCCAATTCTGACAGTGTTTTACTAGCCCAGATATTTTTTGATGGAAAGAGTATATTGCCAAATGTTAAGAAGCTCAGCTATGAAATGTGACCTCCAGTGAATCAGAAAGGCACTAACAATGTTAGTAACTTTCAGTGGTTCTGCGCCTGTTTTCAAGTGTTACAGAGGACACGCCACTGCCATGTCAGGGGGTTGCTTACAGTGATGCCGTGAAGACAGTCCAGTAGGCCCAGTAGGCCCACTTTCCCAACCCCTCTCCCTTTTCAGAGAATGATGGAATCATAATTAATTTCAGAATGTTGTGTGGGTTCAAATTATGTACAGATGCTGTAAAAATATTATGTATATGTCTGGAAAGAAGGAAAGAAAGCAAAACATTTTATATGCTGCATGAAAGCATTATCTCCCCCTTATAAGTGTGAATATGTTTCCTTAGATTCTGATGCCGTGTGCAAACTAATACATCCTTCGTTTCCCCTTTTGTTTACAACATGATAGTGTTCTATTCGCTTTTCCGGGGCACAAGTCTTTTGTTCATACTTGGCTGTGATGTCACAGTTTGTTCAGTGAGATATGATGTGCTGCTGGGAATGGATTTTTTTTTTCAGGTTAAATTATTGAAATAATAGGATTTTCAAGTTATTCAGAAATCTCTCTCATTTCATTGTTTTTCAATTATGTTTGAAAATAGGATTTGCACTGCTTTATTTTAGAAGGTTGGGAATTTTGATCACATATTTTGATATAGTTCATAGTTGGAAATAGTTGTGTAAATGGTTTTCAACAAGCCTGAAAGTAATTTCAAGAATGTTTCAGTGATAGGAGTAAAATTTGCACACAAAACATTTTAGGCACTTTTTAACATTCTCACTGGTGGGAATTTTAACTTTTAGGATTTGTTGGAATCTTTTTATTATCCTTCACAATTTCAATGCTTATTTTAGTCAGAAATGATTCAGGGTTATTTGAGGGGGAAAAAAAAACCCATAGTGCCTTGATTTTGATTCAGGTGATAACTCACCATCTTGAACTCATTGTCTGGTTTCAGTAGCAGTTTTGAAACCTTAGTACATTTTTAATAGCATGTGGGTGTCAGTGCCATTATTATTCTCCCAAGTTCCTATGAAGACTGCTTTGAGTCTCTTGGACTGGAGCTATACAGATAATTTAGAAATAAAAGATGACACATCCTAACACGATTTGTGATCACAAAATTGTTTTCCTAAATCAACATCTTCCTTTTAAGCTAAGTAGTTATTTAGGAATTATCAGGAAATATTCGCTCAGTATGATCTTAGTATTCCTACAAAGAAAAAAGGGGTAGGAATTGGCTTTGCCTTTACTACAACACTAAGATATTGTAACTCACATGCTTTCTAAACATGAACTAAGATTTCGTTTGGCAATATCATATTCTTAAAGGTAATTCCAACAGCAATTGTATTCATAAAAAAGCATTTTATATATTTTATGGTACTAATTAAATTTACAACTATAGAATAAAGGAAAATTAATGGAAAGTTTATTAGGATTTAAAAAATTATTACTGAGAAAAGGGAAGACAGTAAGCTGTAATAAATCAAAATTGACTTAAAAAAATGTATAACAAAATTGAGGTTGTTAAACAGAAAAGGTTTTGAGCAATGAAAATAACCTAATACGGAATTGATAGATAAAGGAGTCAGAGGAATTCTAAGTCAGTTCTTAAAACTTTTCTGTCTTCAGCTTTGCTGTCATCCTTAAGGGATATGTTTTGTCTTTCTGTAGAAGATTATGCCTGGCCACACTTAAATTAGAAAATTAATGTTGAAAACAACCAAAGAAAGTTGGTATCTAGCCTTCTATAAAAGAAGTATCACTAGATACCAATCAGTAATTAACATATCAAGGAGCTCCTCTTCTAGCTAAATGATCATCCAGAATAGATTTCTGACTTTCTCATGAATGTCAAGGATAGTTGTCAGAACATGTACTTGAGCCATACATACACTGACAAAATTGATGTTGTAGAATATGGTAACAGTACTTTCTCCCCTTTCAAATTGCCTTTCTTAACCTTATCATGCCATAGGTATCTGACTTGTGCCTCATTCATTTATTGGTGATATCTAGTGATATGCATTTAGCTAATAAAAGGTATGAAGAACTGTTACATTAAGGTTTAGTTAGGCTCTAAGAGAGATACTTAAGAGAAACATGGTGGACCGTGGTACTGTGTACCTAGGTTAACAAAAGCAAAGCTCAAGACAAGCCACAAGGTAAATGAGAAAATCAGACAAAATTTTGCATTTATAATTCCTGTTCCTGACAGTTCTTTTTTTTTTTTCTGGTTAGAATTCGTTGCTAAATTTAAAGGAGCAGCTAGCTGCTTTTTCTTTGCTGTCAGCATGCAGCATTGTGTTGGAAGAGGTGGTAAGCACCAACTGCCTCTTAGCTCCTTCTTTAACTTCGTTTTCCTTCTTTGTCTCTTGAGCTTGGATTGCAAAGCTGTCCCTGCCCACTCCCCCACGAATGGAGATTTGAGCAATCTGACGAAGATTCAACACTTGCCTGTTCTTCATTCATTTCTGTAGCCAAAGTCGTTAATTAAAATTCTAAAACTAAGTCATGAAAAGACACCAGAGACACCTCTCAGCTACTTAAAAATTGTATCTTCCTTCTGCTGCTTTACTGTCATAGTCAGTTTTTCTTTAAAAAAAA
>NW_011888858.1:3163993-3205879 GCF_000151845.1 Pteropus vampyrus
TTTTTTTTTTCTGGTTAGAATTCGTTGCTAAATTTAAAGGAGCAGCTAGCTGCTTTTTCTTTGCTGTCAGCATGCAGCATTGTGTTGGAAGAGGTGGTAAGCACCAACTGCCTCTTAGCTCCTTCTTTAACTTCGTTTTCCTTCTTTGTCTCTTGAGCTTGGATTGCAAAGCTGTCCCTGCCCACTCCCCCACGAATGGAGATTTGAGCAATCTGACGAAGATTCAACACTTGCCTGTTCTTCATTCATTTCTGTAGCCAAAGTCGTTAATTAAAATTCTAAAACTAAGTCATGAAAAGACACCAGAGACACCTCTCAGCTACTTAAAAATTGTATCTTCCTTCTGCTGCTTTACTGTCATAGTCAGTTTTTCTTTAAAAAAAACAAAAAAACAAAAAACCCCACTTTATTGTGGGTGGTACTTCTTAGTGAAGAAACCGTTGAAGATAAGGAAAAATGTCAGCTATTCTGCAGTTATTATCTTGCTTTGGACTGCTGTGGCACTGTGTGCGTCAGTATTGTTTTAACAACTACTAGCGAGGACTGCAAGGACTAATAAAGTTGCTGCTGGGAGGGCTGTCAAAACAACTTAGACACTCAAAAATACTCCGTTTTTTGAGTGGAAAATATGGGTGGAAAAGCAGACAAGGGACAAGGGGTAACATGTAAGTAAATACATTTCAGTCTCCAAACTGTGTCCTAAGTTGAGGGGGTAATTTGAGTCTTGTGCTCTGCTTTGTCACTTAAATCTGGTCTAGGAATGTACTAGTAATAAAAGGATGCCAGCAAATTCGAATGGTTATATTCAGTGTGGAATAGTGAAAATGTTATTTGGATTCTTCAGAAGTGCTGTAGTCTAGTGGTTGGTCATTGCCTTAAAGCAGTCTGCTTGCAGTTAGTTAAGGGCATTGAAGCAGTGCAGCTCTGTAAAGGGCAGTGTGTGTGGAAGGGAGACAAACCCTTGTTCGGGAAGCCTTAGATAGGGGCCCTACAGACAGGTGAAAGTTGTTTTAAACTGGATAAACATGTTTTAAAATGTTTCCACTACATTGAGGTAAACTTTTAAAAAGTGGAATGCAAATAGCATTTTACTCTAGTATTGCTCATTTATACCTTTTTCTTTTTCTGTATTTCTTTGGTGATTGAAAGTTTATTAATGAACATTTGTGTAAAACTCAATTCAAGTCTATAACCTTTCCAATATCTGTGATCCTGTTCATAGTCCCTCGGGAGTCAACGTTGGAAGGTATAAACACTGGATATTACTATTGCTGAGTGAGTCTAGCCCGGAGTAAGCTGATTGGAAATTTTAGATGGTGGAAAAGAAACAGCACAAGACACTTGCCAATTTATTAGTGATAGGAGAAAGAGAACCTTTTAAGTTTATTTGGGTTGGATGAGCATTCTTCTAAAGGAGCTTCTGAAGTAATTGCAAAGGAAAAGAGTCGACTATTTTTATAGCATATTTAATATATTTGTATATAACTATGAATATAGTAGGAACCCCCCACATCCTTCCACTTTTCTAATTTCCTCCCCCCTTTGCCATAGCACTAGTATAGCCTCATCCGCATGGGTAATGTGCCTATTGTCAGCCTACCAAAAGATAGTGCTGCTGCTTTCTGAGACAGGTGAGAAGACCCAACTCTCATGCCTGGGGATCCTTTATGTAGGAATAGCACACACTTTTAAAACAACATACCACAGTCTAAAAGCATCATTTTGAAATGTAATAAGCACTTTATTGCAATTATTCATTTTGATAAAGTTTATTATGTTAGGCATTACCATTTCTAAAGGATCCCCAAATCATCACTTAGGTGAAATTTAAAAATGACACATTTCTGAGAAATGTTTAGATCCAGTGAACCGTAGTAGGTTTATGGGAGTGATTTCAAGGTAGCCAAATGAACTTTGACTTTTGCTTTGAATGTGTTGGAGTTGAGATTGTAGATGCTAGTTCCACTTAGACACTATTGTAAACCCATCTTGCCTATTGTGTGGACACCAAAAGAGACCAATGAGCCTGTTTATTTTCAGAGGTCTAGGAAAATTGCATCAGTGTGAATAGATGTATAAAACTAACCTAAAAGTGATTGTTAGTAATATTTTAGAATACAATCATTTCAAGAATTATTCTGGGTATTTTACATGTGCTCTGAAATGTTGGCATGTCATTTCAGCGTTTCCATTTGAATTGCTCTTGTAATATTTTTGCACAAAAAAGACTGAGAAAAAAGACTACTTTGATTGAAGTATAATTTGGTCTTAATGACTCCTGTGGAAACACTGGGAGTGAATTTTGTTGGTATGGTTATTAATTCAGGATATTTAAAACAGTATTGAACAGCTCACAAGAAATTAAACGTGGATATTTAAAAATTAAAACTTTCCATGTGAATGTTTTGCATATTTTCCCCCATGTCATAATTTAACACTACATTCCTTGTTTTTCTTAAATAAAATACTTTGCAGGTTCTGTTTTGAGTATTTAACAATGTTTTGTAAGCTGCCTGGGTTTTCCTAGGGGAATGTTCTTTAATGAAATAGGATATAGTTTATGAAGAGACTATTAAATGAAATCCCATCACCACCACCAGCAAACAATGAGGTGCTGCATTAAGTGACAATCAAATAGTATTTATGGAAGAATTTAGTAAGTGGTTTTAAAAGACGAAATTGCTTTGTAAGCAGTCCTCTGAGTTTCTTGAATAAAAAATGGCTACATGTATTTATTTATATTTTTAAATATCTTTGTGTTCTGTTTTCTCATCAAATGATTTATTTCACAGTGTCATGTATTTAATTTGTGGTTGTTTTGCCTTTTAATCACTTAAGAGAACTGGCTCTTCTCTGGGGTGCAGTCTCTAGCCCTCAATGACGACTCTTCATGGGCAATCCAAATCTTTTACTGCAGGACAGCAGTGGAGGGCCCAAATCCAGACGCCTCTGCACTTCCCTCCTGGTCTCAACTCAAATAATTTAAGAAAAAAAGAAGAGTAACTAACTCCTTTCAAATCTGCTTCGTATAGCTCCAACATTTTTCTAGTTTCACTTGCTGCCTTTTCTATTTTGGAGGGCACTTTTTTTTATATTACTTCCCCAACACAGCCAAAGGCCAGTATGACAGAACCAGTGGCACACATTTCCTATTTTGCCCATTTGGGGAAGTGTCAGTAAAACCCTTCAGCATTTTCTAATGGCCGTTACTATCCATATTAAAATCCATATAAAGTCTTTAAATATAGGTAGAACAATGTATACATACTGCAAACTCTTCTACAGAAAAATGTTTGCTCTCTACACCGGTTGCTTGGTCCTTTAAAAACAAAACCAAACCTCCATACTGTCCAGTAAAGCGGTGTTAGAACATTTGAAGCCTAGAAATTTTAGGATACTTCATGCCGATTTGCGCTGGGACAGAATTCCTCACTTTAGGACTCCCAGAGTAGCTCTTGAGTCCCACAGGCCAGCTGCAGGGCACACTGTCTAGCTTTCGGGATCTTAGGGAATGGTTAGGTAACTGAAGCAAATCAACCACAAGTTGGATTTAATGATGTAAAAAATGTGTCTTAACTCTGAGGGTTAAGTTGAAGATGTGATGTTTTCAAATGCATGCTTTTTACATTTCTGAGGAAACAAACTGTGACATTGCTTTAAAAATGACATTCAAATGTTTTATAATCAGTGTTTTTGAGTTGGCCTGTATTGGTACAAATTCACTGCTGGCAGTTGTGCCAGTATTAGTGTTAAAATGTAGGAAAAGCTATATTATTTTCAGATTGATGTATTATATAACTAGACAATCATCAAGCAAAAAAAAAAAAAAGGCCAGAAAATGTCCTTTTTCTTTTTTCAATAACTATGTCAGCCAGACATCTGTAACTTAGAATTATTTTGGAGTCTGTTCTACAGTATAAGTTGGGGAAGGATCTCTGTATGGCACTTATACCTTCACTCTATGTAAAGATTGAAGCCCAAAGATGAGTTAAATTCAGTGCTGTATTGAAACCAGTTAGTGCAAAAAAAATGTTTTATCTTTGTAAATTTCTAATTGTTAACATCAGTTGGTAGTTTAAAAACATACACCAAATTCTAATGTTCTGTGTGGTTCTTAGTGTGCTACACTTCCTGTCTTTATTGCTTGGTTCTTGGTTTTAATAAACTTAGATATAGCGTAATATTCTTACTGCTGAAAGGTGGAGCTGTAAATGGCTAATCTTAAGAGTACCTGTTCACTCAGGCCTCTTGCTATATGATCATTTTCCCAAGTTATGATGTGCATGATTTCTTGAAAAACTACACGTACTATTAGAAAGCTGTTTCCCATAGTTTTGTATTCAGAACCTAAAATTAATTATAGAAAAGCCAAGCAGGAGCATTGTTTTTTATAGATGTAAAAATTAGATCTAGACTGTTTCCTTATTCAATTTAAAAAATAAAAAATACCTCACTTTTTTTCAGTATCCACCTGCATTTCTCAAAAAATAACACCTGCTTTATGTGGCACATAACTTATAAGAATTGCGTTATTTTGGATTTTAGAGTATTAAATATTTTTAAATGACTACCAATGAAAATTTTTTTATTCAGCAATGGAGTCTAACTGCATTAGTGATTTTTAACTTGTAGCTTAGGCCTAAGCTACCAAATTCTGATTAGTTGTCTTGTTACAAGATTGTGGTGCCTCAGAAAGCTATGCTGTTATTCACATGTTAAGCTAGTAGTAGGACCAGGCTGCCTGCAATGCCAAGTTTGGGCTCTGATGGTACCAGATACTTTCTAATAAGGAATTCTTTTCTGTTCTTGGAAAAGAAATATTGTAATTCCCCACTTGCTCTCTTTATAACTAAGGCAATATTAAGGCTATGTAACTGCAGAGTATGGTGGTGTAGTCTGAGGACTTAACCTGAAATTTCTTTGAAGTGCTTTATACCCTATAATATATACTTTTTAAGGAGTTCTCTAACTACCGTGAAGTTTCCAAACATGACTTTTTCATCAGTATGTGCTACTGCTTTTTAACTGCCAACTACTTTTAGATTTCTTTACTGTAACCGTTAACTGTCTTTCCCACAGTTATTACTGCAAAATGCTTGCTGCACGGACAATGCTTTATATGATTATGAAAGATTATGTTCTTTCATAATTTCTTCAAATTATAAATTTACATTATTACAAATTACAAAATTACAAATTTACATTATGGACTTTTGTAGCAGCTCAGTAAACCTGAATTGCTCTGGGTCTACTATTTTACTTTGCACAAGGAACGTGTGGGAATTTCTATAGAACTGTCCTTTGGGTTTAAAGAGGATGTTAATGGCAACTTTGCTGCTTGTGGTAACAGAAAACATCAGGCTGGGAGAAAGCAGTTATGCTGCTTATACGGAAAAGAGTCAAGTTAGAATATACTTTAATGACACTGATTACTGAAGTTGCTATGATAAAATGAGGTAGCCTTGCCATAGTCGATGATTATGGATGGGCTCTAGAATGAAACTGACTCCCCGGCTGTATCATGTAACCTTATAGTACTACCTGCTACCTCATAGAAATGTGTGAGAGTTAAGTAAGACTGCTTGACAACAATGCTTGGCTCCAGTTTTTTACATCAACTTTAGAAACTGGTCTATAAATATTAATCCTACTTTGATAAATCAGAAAGTTATGAACTTGTATAACACAAAAGGGAAAAACAAGCACAGGTCATACCACTTTTATTTGTATTGTATCTCTGTTACATTGTTTATTCAGTATAGAAAAAATATGAATACACTCATAGTATTCTCTCTTAATTTGGTAATTCCACATTGTCAAATATTGACTGTTTTTATATTGGGTTTCCTACCCAATTAAAAAAGAAGAATGGACCTGGCAAACAATTCTTGTCATATTATTGATATAACAGTACAGTCATCCCCTGGTATTTGAGGGGGGATTGGTTCCATGACCCTCCCCCAACCCTACGGTTGCTCCAATCTCTTAAATATAATGGCGTAGTGTTTTCATAACCTATGCACATCCATATACTTTAAATCATTTCTAGATTATAATTCGTGATACAATGTAAATGCTATCGTTATTATGCTGTATATAGGGAATAATGACAAGAAAAGACTGTGCATGTTCAGTACAGACACAACCGCCTATTGCAGGCCTAACTACAGAGTATATCAGCAACAATGTAACATTTTTTCAAATATTCTCCATCTGTGCTTGGTTGAATCTGTGGATGCCAACCAATGGATACGGAGAGCTGACTGTAATTCATTTCTCTTGCCTTTTATTTATTTTTAAAAAACCCTCATTTTGAAAAGACATGATTAAACTACTGCTTACTGGCTGGGGTAAATACTTTAAAAATAGAAACTGATTCATTCTTCCCCCAGGAAAAATTTTAAGATAAACATCTTAAAATATCTCAGTGATTCAAGAAGAAATGTATATTCCTTATAAAGGGGTCAGTGCTGAAAGAAAATCAAATGGTAGATTCCACTGCACAATGGTTCTGTATACACTGCCCCCCTGAAAAAAGTCAAGAACACCCTCAAAAATGGAGACCATATTAACATAATTATGCTAGAGAAAAGAAAAATCCACACTTACAACATCAGGTTTCTTTTAAAAATCCATGTTGCAAATAGAATCAATGATTATTTCTTTTGGACATAATAACTCATTGCTACAAAGTACAGTTATTTTCTATTACTTAGTTATAATGTACACTATGTACATAAACACAAGAGTGACCTATCTTTAACTACAAATGAACAAATAGTTTGTTAAAAACCAGAATCAGGACTTATAAATAGTGCAGAAAATGCAAATGCCAAAAATACGATGCCTCCTATGATTGTCACTGTAAAAGAAGAGAAAAAAGTCAAATAAGGCAAAATGACATTATATTGAGACAGTGCTGACAAGCAACAATAGAGCTATAATTCATTTTAAAACCTAATTATAAAAGACGATGTTCAACAACTGGCTAGCAAGAAGACTGTTTTTATGCCATCTTTAAGGCCTACCAACTACATACAAAATTTGCAGCAGAATCAGTAAATACAGTATAATTCCAAATCTTTAGGCATTTTTAGGCCAAAAAGTTATATTTCCAACATGATTGTTTTATTGACTTAAATTTATCTTAACAAAAAGCTACCATGAATCCAGCAATGCTTACAGATTAATTTGTATTTTACAACATCTACACAGTCCATATTTGCAACAGCAGGGGGAACTCCTCTCTCTAGGAGGTTATTACACAGACAAGTCTCCTTCAGAAGTAAAAACTTAAAACAGTGCTCCTTTCTAATCTATCTCCGATTCTAAGAGTTAAGACAAATGGTAATTTTTTGTAATTCAAAAACAACTTACCAGTTCTGACAGAGATTTTTTGTGCTATCATTCTTCCTCCAATTACAGCCAATCCAGTGCATAAGCAGTGTCCCACAGTTCCACCCACTGCTACACCATAGGGGTCCTGCAAACAAATGTAACAGTCACTTAATGAAACTGCTACCTTATAAAGGTAACTATTAAGCACTGAAAACAGAGATCAACAGCAAAAAAGCATACCAGTTAGAAAAATTAAGGTGTATAATTTATGAAAAGTGTAACAGCTGCTTGAAGGAATATGTTCCAATTATTCCTGGGACTAGGGAGGTGCTGCAGTAATGTCACATAGCAAGAGATTCAAACTCAGTCGTCATGTCCACACTGCTAGACCACGGTAATTCATACAGACAGGGAATCCCGAGCCTTTCCAGTCACTGTGCTGTTCAGATGATAGTATTAAGAAAAAGGCAATGATTCTGCCATCACGATAGCTCACCACAGCAGGACCACCACCACAACTATATAGCCACTTTCAAGTCCCAATCTTGGCAATCTGAAAGCTAATAATGTCCACAAACCAAGAAAAAGATAGGGCAAAGCCATTAAAGTGACATTGTAAAAGCTTGTTTTAAAATATGGGAATCAAATGAAAACAATTCTATTTTTTTTTTTTCCAAAATAAAGCATTTTTGCGGCTTCTCTGACAAAATGGTTCTGCTCAAACTATCTTAGTCCTGGCCTTCAACTCTTGTTTTATATTTTAAATTGCAGCCTAGGTTAAGGAACTTATATTTTATGATAGATATTTCCTAGGAGTTAAATTCAAATCAAGCTTGTTATCTAAACCCTACCATCCAATAAAAACAATGTAACAACATATAAAAACAGGTAAGAAATATCAAGATCAAGAAAAGCCTGAAAAGTAGCGGCAGCATTCCAAAAATTCCACAACCATCTCCTCAGTAAATCTTAACAAATTTCTGTGAACATTAACAGACTTCTCATGTAAAACTTTACTACTCTCAAGAGAAAGATTAAAAAATTTTAAAAATGGGAATCTTTTAAGTGGCATTATTTGACAACTATGAACAAAATGTAGAAGAGGCTAGAAGGCAGACAGCCATAACTCCAGTCCTTGTCCCTGCTACCCATTAGCTTATGTCCTCAGAAAAGGTTCTATTAGGTAGACTACCTAAGAGTCGTGCTGTAGGAAGCAGCAACCTCTCCTCTTCCTCTCAGCTATCCGCTTGGCAGCCGCAGAGCAGCAGTCATGCGTGAGTGCATCTACATCCACGTTGGCCAGGCTGGTGTTTAGATTGGCTATGCCTGCTGGGAACTCTACTGCCTAGAACATGGCATCCTACCTGATGGCCAAATGCCAAGTGACAAAACCATTGGGGATTGGGGGAATGAGTCCTTCAACACCTTCTTCAGTGTGACAGGCACTGGCAAGCATGTGCCCTGGAACGCACAAGTCATTGATGAAGTTCACAGTGGCACCTACTGCCAGCTCTTCCACCCCAAGCAGCTCATCACAGGCAAGGAAGATGCTGCTAGTAACTATGCTCACAGGCACTACACCACTGGCAAGGAAATCACTGACCTTGTCTTGGATCAAATTCGGAAACTGGCTGACCAGTGTGCATGCAGGTCTTTAAGGCTTCTTAGTTTTCCATAGCTTTGGTGGGGGAACTAGTTCTGGGTTCACCTCCCTGCTGATGGAATGTCTCTGCTGATTATGGCAAAAAGTCCAAACTGGAGTTCTCCATTTACCCAGCACCCCAGGTTTCTATAGCTGTAGTTGAGCCTTATAACTCCATCCTCACCACCCACACCTGGAGCACTCTGATTGTGCCTTCAATTGCCAATGAGGCCATCTATGACATCTGTCACAGAAATCTTGATATTGAGTGCCCAACCTATACTAACCTGAATAGAGTAATAGGTCAAATTGTATCCTCCATCACTGCTTCCCTGAGATTTGATGGAGCCCTGAACGTTGATTGGACAATCCCGACCAACCTGGTGTCCTATCTCCACATCCACTTCCCTCTGGCCACATGTGCCTGTCATCTCTGCTGAGAAAGCCTGCCATGATCAGCTTTCTGTAGCAGAGATCACCAATGCGTGCTTTGAGCCAGCCAACCAGATGGTGAAATGTGACGCTCGCCACGGTAAATACATGGCTTGCTGCCTGTTGTACCATGGGTTATGTGGTTCCCAAAGATGTCAATGCTGCCATTGCCAGCATCAAGACCAAGCGCAGCACCCAGTTTGTGGACTGGTGCCTCACTGGCTTCAGAGTTGGCATTAATTATCAGCCTTCCATTGGAACCTGGTGGAGACTGGCCAAAGTACAGTGAGCTGTGTGTGTGCTGAGCAACACCACAACTGCTGCTGAAGCCTGGGCTCGCGACCTGATGTATGCCAAGCGTGCCTTCGTTCACTGGTACGTGGGTGAGGGCATAGAGGAAGGAGAGTTTTCTGAGGCCCATGAGGTCATGGCTGCCCTTGAGAAGGAGGATGAGGAGGTTAGTGTGGGTTCTGTTGAGAGGGTGAGGAAGGAGAGGAGTACTGAAGTTAAAATGTCACAAAGGTGCTGCTTTTACAGGGAATGTTATTCTGTTTTAAACATTGAAAAGTTGTGGTCTGATCAGTTAATTTGTACGTAGCAGTGTATACTCTTACATACAGTTACTGGCTTATGCTCTAAAATACGAAGCTTTATTACAGACCCAAGCCGTCCATTTCTCTGATGGGTTTGAATAACGTATTCCTTGTCTTAAATAGAAAAAGAAAAGAAAAAAGTCACCCAATCTCTCTGGGGCCTCAGGTTCTTTATCAGTAGAACAAAGGCTAGAACAAGATGATCTGAAATCTCTTGTGGCTTACCATCCCAGGACACAGTATGCTGGGGCTAAGACTTAACAAATTTTCTAAGTTATCGTTGCAAAAATCTATTTCAATACAAGGAACAGAAGAACCCAAAGATATACACTTTTAAGGTTTTAGATATTTAATGCCAAATTGGCCTTCAATAATATTCTATCAATTTATATTCTCAATAACTATACAAAGGAAGGTTCTAAGGAAAGAAAGAAAACCAAGCCAAGCCAACTGCCACGGCATCATTTTGGCAAAACTGAAGGGACTAGGAGTCAGAAAGATGAGTTGAGAGCAACTAAGTCTGTACACCAGAATACCATCTGATTGCAGAAACCGAGAAGCGAGTTTTAAAGAGCAGCAACATTACTACCTCTAAAACAAATAGTATAGCATGTGAAATAGTCCCTTGTCCCACCTCAACTTTGTCCAGTGTCCTCTGGAGTAAAGTAACATTAGTTATGCTCAGTTTAAATACAGAAGCAGTTCTCTCTCAAGCTGCCACTCACCTCTCTAGCTGCCAAAACAATCGTAGTTAGTTGAGAGCGATCGCCCCACTCTGCTAAGAATGTTAATGTAAGAGCTTGAACAAAGATGGGTGAAATAAAATGCAGCCACTTTTTCTGAGGTATCGTGGTGCTTGTACCCGTTTCAATATCTCCTGGTCCATTTAAGAGTTTGGTTCGTTGAAACTAAATTTAAAAAAAAAAAAAAAAAAGACAATCTCAGGAAGCAAATAAAATAGCACAAGATTAATCTTTCTTTTATAAAGTGTTTAAAGTCTATGGAATATGCTCCAAGAAACTAGTTATGTGACTTCAAACTTCTCTTTTGAAGCACTGGTCTCACATAGCAACAAATGCTATATTCTCAATTCCTTCATTCCTCTCCAAGAAAATAAACAATATTTACTGATCACTTGCTAGGCTAGATACTGTGGGAAGAAACATAAAATTTTAGACAGACGGTTATAAACAATCTAATTAAGGAACCTGATTACATGTGTTCAGTATTCATCCTCATGTCCTCTCTCTATTAACACTAACCCAGAGTCACATCACAGCCAGGTATAATGGAAACTAAAATAATAAGCTATATTTTTGTAGCCCATACATATCAAACAGCTATGGATGGCCACTAAAAAACCTCTAGATAGTGTTTACTCTTAGTTGAGTGCCTTTCTGGTCCAGATCTTTAACAGTGCTATGACTTACTTCTTCATCTTTTTTCTTTAATTCTGCTTGAACTTCTTCCAGTTCCTCTTGACCTTCATCTGGACTCATTTTTAAGCCTTCTCGAAGCATTCTAATGCCAAAAATGGCAAATAATGCAGTTGAAACATAGTATGTATACACCCTAGGGATGACTGTGGTGGCATAGCCGAACAAAACTGGAAGAAAATGCAACAGTATATATGGTTACTAAGCATGTATCTCAACCAAACAAAGGAACAGTTACCTTCAGAAATCATAACTTACCACTGTTTTAAAGGAAAAAATGGTTCACATTAGAAACTAATGTAATATGCAATAACCTTAAATAATTCCACGCCTTTCCTTTCACCAACATTGAACCCTTAGGTCTAGCCAATTACCTAACATAGTTTATAGAAATCAATGGTCCAGCTGAAGACAACATGGGTTCCACTGGGATAGCTCATGAGACAGATAATGAACTTCTCTACGGACACATCCAGCCAAAGGCTGGCTTGGTACGTATCATGCAGAGCATGGTACTTTAGGTAGAAAGTTATCTTTGACGCCCTCTAAGGATTCCAAGATCTTATAACCTGGAAACTACACCACCTTCCCATATAAGTGATATTTCTTCATCACAAATCTTTATATTATAAATTTCTATAGTAAAGAATCATAACAAGATTCTCATATGGCTTGATTCAAATTCTGCTCCTTTGGAACTATTTAAAATAAAAATATAAAAAAACGAATTCCTTATACATATATTAAAAATACATTTACAACAAACTCAAACTTATTCAGTACCATTCTTTCCTATCGTTAAGAGAGCAATTGTAGAAGTTACACAATAAACTACACTTGGAACTACATCAAGAACTCAAATCCTAACTGTGAAACACATATCAGTAATATCAGTTCAGTAATTAAAATTTAAAAACTATGGAAGGGCCAGAGGGTATTTTCATATATATAATAAATGCAATTATTCTTCACCAGCTTGTTATAAAATGGGTGCAATAGTTATAAATCTGCCTGAATATTAAGTGTATAACTGCATAGGTAAACAACCCTCTATTTCATTATATGACAAAATTGAAAAAAAATTTTTAAATCATGTTTAGAAATGAACCAGATCTATGCTATGTGCACATCTACATTCAAATTATATGCATTTATTTTCATGATACAAACATTTTCTAGTTCTGTCCACTGAAAAGGCCAAGAAGCAAAAACATCTCAGTAATAGCCAATTTTGCACCCAGACCTTAGTTTCTAATAGCATTCTCCACTAAAAGGCTCCTCAGAGAAATGGCTAATTCCAGGACTGGACAGAGCAGGTCCAAAATAAGCTTGCACTATCTTGTTATACTAGAAAGGAAGAACAAAAACAAACAATGGGAACACGTTACAAGGACATAGGAGCCAGCTTGGAGGAGCTCCCAGCCACCCAATCTGGGATAATTTAAGCAGCAATATAGTTAATTAGAAACCACTGAAAAAGGGCATTCATGAGTTTATACCAATAATAGACAAGCCAGCCAATGGGAGAAGACAGCTCTTTCTTAGAGTCCTATGCAAGGCTCACTGGTAAATGCAGATGGGGTACTGGAGTTAGAAAGCCACTTTGCAAGTATCAAGGGAAAATTTAGATCATGTAAGAGTTATCAACTAATGCTAAACTATGGAGAACAGGGTTTTTGCATTGTCTTAAAGTGTCTCCTTAAAGATTGCATACTAGGTGCAAAGAAAGAAAAAAAAAGAGTATTACAAGAGCGATCTTAACAGGGTAATTAAAAGAACATTATCAACGAGGGCCAGATGTGATGCTCTTACAGGGACAAACATCAGCTATGCAGTGTTCTAGTCAAGAATGCATAACCTCAATCCAATAATGAAGAAACATCAAAAACAAAATGAAGATTAGTCCATTAGAGGAGGAGGGGCTATATTCTTTAAAAAATGGTAACATCCTAAAACACATAAGAAAAGGCTGTGGAAACATTTCGGATTAAGAGATTAAAAAGAACTAAACACCTGACCTAGACTAGATCCTCTATGGAAGAGGGAAAAACTGCTATAGAAAATATTATCGGGTCTACTGACAAAATATGGGTGATAAATTAATGTATCTATGTGTATAAAGATATATATTAAGTTACATGTATACTATATATCTATAGATATATAAACTGTGTATATGTACAATATTATCTATATATAAATCATGTATACATATAATTTTATCTAGCTATAAATGGATAGCTAGGTCACAAATGATAAAGCAAACAAAGTAAAATGTTAATGACAGGTGAACCTAGATAAAAGGGACACAGGTGTTCTTTGTATTATTTGATTTTTGCAAACTTTATAAACTTAAAATGTTTTCTATAAAGACGTTTAAAAATTTTTTAATGAAATGTAGCATACCTTTTTAAATCTCCTAAACTTAGTTTTCCTTTTATCTTCAGATAATCTAAAAATGACCTGTTACTTACCTTTACAATCCCATCTTTTCTGCCTTCACAACGCCATAGGCTGTAAAAAAACCACTTGGCATTCCAACTTTGTTGTTCTCCCCTGGTTACTGTCCCTCTATTTCCTTTCTTTGGAAACCTTTCCTCAGACACTCAAGCACTTTTGCTCTGAGAACAATGAAAGATTATTTCTCCTTAAGCAGGTGCTTTGCACCAAGTCGGAACAGAGCCAAAAAGGTACTGGTCCTTCTACATCTTGGCAGTGTTGAAGTTCCAAGAAAAGTATCTGAAGTAAAGATACAGATTTGAGAATCACTGACTTACAGGTAACTGAGAACACCTGGCATGAGAACATCAGTGAGAGGGAAAAAACGGGCCAAGGATAAAACTGTAGAGAATATCAATATTTATAGTACAATTTTTTTTTTCAGAGAGAAAGAAATATAACTAGAAGCACATGGTGTCACAGAAGTCAAGAGAATAAAAAGGTGGGGATGCCCATGAATATGGTCTGAGGGGCTCATTAAAATGAAAACGGAACACTAAAAAGGAAAGATGATTATGAAAGCCTTTACAAGTGTTAGAAGCAGAAATCAAACTACAAGTAGACAGGAGTAAAATGGGAGGAAGGCCTTGAGGAGGAGGGGGAAAAGCAGTAATAATAAAACTGTGAAGTACATAAGATTATCACCTCTGCTCTCAGAAGGCACAGAGAGGCTAGGTAAATCTCTGCAGTGAAGCGAAGGGCAGAGCCTGGATAGGACCCAGGCGGCCTGCCGTGCACTCTTAGCCGACTGCTAAAGTATAAAAGAGACAAGAGATGCAGGTGAGCAATAAAACTCCAACTGACATCCCCCAAAGACACAGAAAGACTTTACAAGGAAACACAGAAGAACAGTTTGTTAAAGAATCTATTTCCAGAAGTTAAACTTTCCATATGTACTCTTTCCTAAACTCATCTGCCTGAAAACACACTTGTAGTTAAGGAGCCTTTCAGGTTCTCCTTTCTCAGTTCCCTTCTTCACAGCTGCCCTCCACCCACTTTACAAAGATGCCTTTTACCCAGCTTCCTATAGTGTGTTTCCCCACAGTATAGAAAACAGATATTCTCTAGGGCACCAAAGAAGGAGTTTGAAATACCGGTGTCCTTAATCAAGGCATCATAGACCAGAGATAGAGCTTGGGTCTTCCCTGTCTTATACAAGTTTCTGATAAGGTCTCACACCATTATAAATAACAGCTTCATGGCTGTTGGAAATAATAGTTATGACATTAGAAACAGAGTATTTTGGCCTCGGTAGGAATAATTTCCAATTAGAAACTGTGCCTCTTTCATCCCCAATGAGTGTAAACAAATGTATTTTCCCTAAGGCAGAGTCTTATTACAGCAAAAAGAGCATCAGGAAGAAATACTAAAGACCACAGGGATTTTTTCAACCAGGTTCCATGCCTAATCCACCCATCTATCCATTTTAGAACTAGAATTCTAAAGTAGATGATTGTCATGGGGATGTATATCATGTTTATTTAAATTCAAAAACGAAGTCAAAGCTTTCTGACAGAAAATAAGCCTGACTTAGATGATTTACTGTGGACTTCCTAGAACTGCCATGGCAATGAAGCAATACGGTAGGCATTTTCCATAAACTTAACGAGCTAAATCTATAGCTCCAAGGTTCTAGGAAAATATATTTAAAACATATGATATGATACAATTTTTAAAATGAAATACTTTATTGGCTAAAGTACAACTGAAATTAACAATATTTCAATTTTGGCAACCATTTCTAAATGTATCAGTTACACAAGGTACTTCTAAAGTAAAAGACTAATGTGTACAAGAATAGTCATCTGATAAATTTCAGAAAAACCTTTTTTGGTATACTTGGTTTCTAATTCTCTGCTTTCAACAAAATTGACAGATGACCTTATTAAGCTGTCAGCTGGTAAATCATTAAAATTTATTTTTGATGATGGACTAGTATTTAATTTTTAGCATATAACACAGGAACCCAATAAACTAAATGACATGGCTGTAACAAAATTCCTTCCTACTTTTTTATGTGAATAAAATTTCTCAGCCCTTTTAAATTATCTATTAAAAAAATAAAAAGAATCAGAAGTGATTCTTAACTTTGCTTCAATATATAAATTTAATGCAATCCCCATCAAAACTCTATAGATGAAATACTGCCATATGCGACAACACGGATAGATCTTAAGGTAATCACGCTAAGCAAATAAGTCAGAAGAAGCTGAGAACCATATGATTTCACTTATATATGGGATATAAACCTAAAAGCAACAAATGAACAAGAACAAAAACTCAAAGACAACAATTTAGTGGTTATCAGAAGGGAAGACATAGGTGGATAATGATAAAGGGGGTCAAATATATGGTGATAAAAGATTTGACTTTAGGTGAACACACAATATACAGCACTTGAAACCTACATAGTTTTGTTAACCAATGTCACCCCAATAAATTTAATAAAATAAACACCTTGCTTCATTCTAGCAATAAGTATCATCCATGGACATATAAACTAATAATAGTTCTATCATCTCATTAAGAGATGCATTTCTAACTTAAAAGAAAAAAGTTTATTTAGAGGAAGAACGCTGGTATTAAGGGAGACTGTAACTACCATGCCTTCCACTGCTTTGACAAAACCTCAGATGAGTGGCCTTCTGGCCAAGCGTCTGCAATGTCATATTGTTGGAGTGATCATTGTAATCCTGGAAGTTGCAGCTTTCTCTAAGTCTACTGTGGATAAATCAAGGAAGAAGGCATACACAGATTTATACAGAAATAATGATTCCATGGAAGACTGTGAGATGAAGAAGGCTGGTATCTTTCATAGTACAAAGTGACTTCAGAATGTAAAGAATTTCTTTGAGTTGACTTCCATGGAATTTTGTCACTGACCTGTGTTCCTCAACTATGAAACGTGAATATTTGGGGCAAGGAATAGTTTCTCTTGATAAACAATTAACAAATACTGTGGAGAAAAAAGTTTATTTAAATTGTGATATATTTGCTTTGATCAACTGTGTACTAAACCCCACTTATAGCTGAGGAAGTGGAAATGAACACATAAAACAAGTGGAGGAAACCGATAGAGCCCATTTCTGAGGAGGGAATGGGCAGAGGGAGGACAGCCTTCTAGTTATCCTCGAAGCTCAAAGTTTCAAGACGAAAATTCTCTGATATTATTCAAACTCATTCCAAACAAGTGACTTCAGCATTTATAACTCTCCCTACTTTTCCTACTTCCTATAATCAAAATTGACTTTTAAAGAGAAAACTGTTTTTACTGTGACATATGAATAATGCTAACACTATTATCTAAAATGTAAAAAATCACTAAATTGTTTTAATCATTAAAATACTCATATTTTTAAAAAGACTTTAACAAGCATCCAAGCAGCCAGAAACAGAACTTGCTGAGGCAAGAGGGGTGAATGACTGAGCACCTGAAATCTAAGATCTCATTTTAAAACAGATCGCAACACTATAAGGTAGTTGATACCATCTGCACTTTACAGATGGAGAATCTGCAGCTCAAAGAGGTTAGGTAACTTATCATTACTTTAATACACAGCATAGTCAGATTCTAACCCAAGTCTGACTCTAATGAGAAGGCTGTTTTCTATCCAGCTACGTGGCTTACAGTTGCTTCTGAATCAGAGATGAAATTAACTATTTAGTGTAAGTTTACTTCTCATGGTCTAATTCTTTGAAAAATTGAAGCCTATATAATAGTAACACAAACCTGGCATCTAAGAAAATTTCATTCCTTTACTGTAATGGATAAGAATAGGTTAACAGGACAAATAAACTGAAAAATGACTCCTCAGTTATTGATTACCAGACATCCTTCAACAGAATAAGCAATTCTCTGTGGTTACTTGGGTCCTACTTCTACGATATCAGATATAAATAAGCTTATCTGGACTGGAAAGAAAAGAAGCAAGGAAACACAGCAAAAACAAGGATTACATACTAAAATTTTTAAAATGCAATATAGTTTTTAGGAATTTATGTACTGAAACCATTTTCTGTTTACTAAATTTTGGAACATGAACCAAATTCCAACATAACCAGTTGAATGATTCCATGCTTTCACCTAAATCCAGTAAATTCATTAGGAAGAAAAGCACACTTACCTGATAAGCACGTCATTAGGCCCAAGGCAAGCATAGCACCAGCCAACACTGTCAAACGGTTATAGCGCATCGCCATAATGGCTGCTATAAAAAATGTCTTATCACCCAGTTCAGATACAATGATAACTGATATGGCAGCGACAAATGCATGGATAAATCCCAAATTTGTCTGGGTATCTGGGTCTTCTTTATTGTTATGAACTGGGGCAGCTGGTGTGAGTCCTTTCTGAAATAAAAAAATATATATGTATATGTACATCAGTTACTTTTTGAAATAAATCATTATTTAAAACTCTTGTATGTGAATTAAGACTGTTTTTCTGTCATGAACATTAGACTTATTTACTGTCTATCACTTTGAAAGCCATTACTAATGAAAGAAACATCTATTTATGGTTGCTACAATGCAGATCCAAGTACAATTCTACAAAACAAGAAAAAACATGTAGACCAAGTATAACCACAAATTATCTTATTTTCTAAGTGATTATGAGATGAGATTTAATTCTCAGCTATGTCTCAAATTTTTATTTGGGTGGAAGACCAAAGCATGTTTATCAAACATTCAAGTAACAGGCAGCTCAGAGAAATTTCACTAACACTTTAGAGCAGGGGTCTCCAACCCCCGAGCCACAGACCCGTACTGGTCTATGGCTTGTTAGGAAACGGACCGGCCAGCGAGCAAAGCTTCATCTGTATTTGCAGCTGCTCCCCAGCACTAGCATCGCCACCTCAGCTCCACCTCAGATCATCAGGCATTAGATTCTCATAGGAGTTCCAGTCCCTGGTGCCAAAAAGGTTGGGGACCGCTGTTTTAGAAGACAAAGATTCAGAAAGCTCTCAACAGGTTGTAGCAATATAATGCTCTAGCTAAGATGAGGTCTAATATAGCTGGATATATGGGTGCTGGAACACTAAAGTAAAAAATATCCTAAGCGATAATATGGCCTAATAAAAAAGACAAACCAGAGTTTTGGTTGACATTAAGGTCATTTTAAGTAAAAACTGTGACAAGGCACTTTAAAGACTTAGTGACCCAGCAGTCTATGCTGCTCAGTCTTTCTCCAAAGTTCTGTACTGGTTCTGAGGCACCACATTTTAAGAAGGCACTGCCCTCTGAAGATAATCCCAGACAGATGATAAAATCAGGGTTTAGCAAGCTACTGCTAAGAATATTTCTGACATTTTTAAGGGGTTGCAAAAAATAAAGAGGAGGAGGGAAGGAAGGAAAGGAAAGTTATGCAACAGAGACCTTAAGTAGCCTGCAAATATGTGGCCCAACCTAAAATATTTATTATCTGGCCCAGTACCAAAAAACTTGCCAACTCAGACTCTAAAACAATCATGTAAGAGACCAGGAAGGACTGGGTGCCTATGTCCCAATAACTGAGAAAGTCTGTATGTGAGTCTGCACGGTTCTAAGAGGTAGAGCTAAAAAGTTCCAGGTGGCAGATTTTAACTTAATACAGAGAAAAGATTTCTACCCCAAGAGAGCCACCTGAAGCTGAAATGGACTGCTAGAAAAGGTGGAGAGTTCCCTCCTCAACTTCAGAGGTCCAGGGAAAGGAACCAGCATTTACAGGAAATGTACTTTATTGGTGGTGCTCAACCAGGGTGATTTTGTCTTCCAGGGCACTTTTGGTAATGTCTGGAGACATTTTTGGTTGTCACAACTAAAGAAGAACTACTGGCATCTAGTGCGTAGAGGCCAGAAATGCTGCTATGGGCAGGTCATAATGAAGAGGAAACCCACCCTCCACCCCCAAGACAGAATTATCTAATACAAAATATCAATAGCTCCCAGGTTGAGAAACCCTGGACTAGATAAATCTAAAGGTCTCTTCCAAGCCTCACAGCCTATCTGTAATTAATTTTTAAAGCCTACGAATCTCTAGAAGCCTAAAATTAAAAAAAGAAAGAAACCCAAGAACGTATGTGATTTGTGATAAGGTAAAAACAGAATTACTTACAAAGGCCCCAGAGATGGCAGAGATAAGAATAAAATTCTAAATTCTTAGTGTGCATGTCATTCCTTAGCACATGACATAAACTTGACTCCCAAATTCCACAGTAAAGAAAATTTCAAGCATTACTCAGCCTGGATTTCTGAGCAAAAAAACAGGGGAATTAAATATTTCAGAAAATACTTGGTGTTAGGGCTAAATCAAAACGGCGGCCTTGGAAACCATCTCCTGATTAAGCAAGTACCATTTTTCAGGATTACAGCTTTTTCTCCATTATCATTTTTGTTCCATCTATGCTGATGTTCCTTTAAAATTGAGTTTCCCTTCTCTTCCAATACCGTATGAGCGTTAATATCATAAAAAAAAATAAGCATTTTAAAATTTATTTTTAATAATAGTATTTTCATTTGGCTTTCATTAATGCAACATTTTCTTCTTGAATATACCTTCTGTATGAAGAAATTACATTGTAGGACCTGAAATCCAAGAAAAGTTTTAGGAATAAATTACACACCATTATGACCAATTAGCTCCAAGCTCAAAAAGAAAATGTTTACTTTAGCGACCAAAACTACATATTCTCATGCTTTTATAATTCCCAGCCATAAAACCTTAGCCACATTATCTAGTTTCTCTGTCCCTCTGTGAAATGATTAAATAAAACCTGCCTTAAAAGTACAACAAAATACTACATATTCTTAAAAACTTTCTATATACAGAACATAAGAAAACTCAGCTTAAAGCTTGTTATATATTGAGCTGGTCCTGGACAGCCAAAATGATAGTGTTAAAAAATCACCAACCACGGTGGTAAGAATTTAAAACAAAAGTATCAGGGTATTATGAAGATAGATTTTTAAAGTTAAAATGTTAACAGGGTCAGAAAATGATCAGTTACTATTCAATCACTTAGTGTCAAATGCCTAAGTGCTTACAATGTATAGAAATCATCTTTTTCTAATTCACCTTCAGAGTGACATAATGTAGTGGGTTTAGTCTGTGGGCCCTGGAATCAGACTGCCTGGGTTCATAGCCAAGGCATTACCAGTTACTTGCAGTTTCATCTGCAAGATGAGGGGTACCTACACCTTACAGGGTTGGTATGAGCATTATGTGAATTAATAAATACACATAAAGCCCTTAGATGGTGCCTAGTACACAGCAAGAACTCAGTTAAGTTAGTTATTGTAGCACACTATATCTTCCTAAATATTTCATTGTTAGTTCACTAAGAAACTGATATTCATATATATAGATACATTTTTATGCATATATATTTATATGAATAAACACATACACACATAAATACATACACACACACTTTTGCTACTATTCCTGGGAAAAGAGATTATAGTAATTAAGGTACTATGGATCAAATTTGACAGGAATGCTAACAAGAGTTAATTTTAGCTGCAAATAAAGAACACAAACAGGTAAAAACAGAATATTTTATTTAACCCAAAATAATTCTCTAGGAATATTTTTTAAATTATGACTGGGATTTTTAACATTTTTTTTCATACCAAGTCTTCCAACTCCAGTATGTATCTACCCACCACCTGTCTCATGCACATCTCAGTTTGGACTAGCCATATCGAGTGCTAAAGAACCACATGGCTCATAACCACAGTACTGGGCAGTGCACCCCGAGGACACATCAAGTTTTTGGTAACCACAGGTCTTCAATCATGCAGTCCTACTTCCCTATCTTCTTTTCGTTATCCCCCTATTTATCTAGATTCCTCAAGATCCAACTGATAAAGAAACTCTTGAGCAAGGTCTATCCCAACGACTCCAGCCCTTAATGGTCCTTCTCCCCTAGAATAAAACTGAATGAATACTGTGGGCAATGAATCATGGAACACAAAGGACTAAAACGTTTAAGGTGAAAACACTCAAGGAGTTATTAATCTTTTTTGCATTAGAAACATGTATAAATGTAATGTTATCATCTGTAATAATAAAAAGACTAAATGTCCATCAAATAGGGTACTGATTAAATAAATGGTAGCTCCATATATTGGAATATTATGGGGCTAAAAGAATTTCATATATACTAAAAAGGGAAAAAAATCACTAAAATTTTTAAGTTGAAAAAAAGGACATCTTATGTATATAGTCATTGCTTGTATGTGTGTGGAGGGGCAGGGAGTTATAAAGTATATACAGAGTTAATGCACACCAAATCTCAGAAAACAGGAACGGTGGGTTTGTTTCTAGGGAAGGAACCAGGATGACTAAAACAAGGGTCGGTGAACTTATTTTTAAAGGGACAAACATGTAACCATGGGCCATAAAGTCTCTGTGGTACCCAACTCTGATGCTGTAGCTTGAGATCAGCCATAGATAATACTTAAATGAATGGGCATGGCTCTGTTTCAATAAAATTTTATTTATAAAAACAGTCAGTGGTAAACTAGTTTGCTAACCCCTGAAATAGAATACAAGAGGAGAAACACACTTTTCATTCTACATTCTTCTGTACCTTTTGGAATTTTTACCAAAAATCTCGATCCAATCTCTTACTCCAGCTATGGAGGACCAATTCCTTGTAGTCTGTAAATGGCTTCAGGCAGGTCCAACCAGAAAGTGCGTGCTCTGTTCTTACTCATTCACCACCCAGAAGTATAGAGGAGTTAGTAACTGTCGGGAAAATCAGTTCTGAGGTTCATTTCAAGAGGCTCCTTCAAAGTCTCAGCGGATCAGCACTAGTCGCTCATGCAATGGCTAACTTGAAAATGCATTAGCATACATTCATTTACCACCTTCCCTGGACTGACAATTTTAAAGAATATCGGCAGGTTCTGAAAACAGGGAGTAAACCATCAGATGAATACTTGGGGAAACATAAGATAAACAGGGCCCACACTATATGGACCAGCTTAGAGGGAAGGTAGAAGCCCTTAAAAGTTTTTGAGTTGAAGACAGAAGCATGATTAAGGCGCTGTGACTAACAGATCAGGGCAAAAAGTAGAGAACACCAGCCACTGGATCAATTAATTAGGTCAGCTGCACAAGACCAATGTTGAAGACAAAATAGAGAAGGAAATAATTTTGTACATGATGGAAAGGAAAATCAATAGAACTTTAAAAATGGGGAAGAATCAAAGATGATGGTAAGGTTTTCTGCCTGGTTGACTAAGAGAAATATTAATATTTCTATAAGGTATGTGGTAAAGAGGAATAAAAATAGGAATTTTGTTTCAGACATGTTTTATTTGAGGTGATAAAAAGTTTTCAAGAGGTCATACAAATGGGTCACCTGAGTATAGGCCAGCACAGCCTCAAGGTATGTATCTGGTTACTGGCAGCCTAAATTTATCAGCTCGAACTTTGTAAATAGATAAAATTTCCAAGGGAAAAGGCAGAGATTAAGTTGAAAAAATGAGCCTTACAGAATGTCTGTATTTAGGGAAAGGCATGGAAGGGTAAAAAAAAAAAAAAAAAAAAAAAGAGAAAATAAAAACTATCTTAGATATTTAGAAAATAAGGCAGAAAAATCACAGATGATCAAGATAGGGGCAATCACTATTCACTGAGCTACTAACTAGATGCCAGGTATTTTCATATACACTGATACTCAAAAATCTTGAGCTATTATTCCAACTTAGCACAAGAGGAGAAACTGAGGACCAAGAGTGTTAAGTAATTTTCCCAAGTTCATACAGCCAAGATGGGGTGGGGCTCTTGAAAAAGTGGAGAGAGAACTGTTTCATATGAGCAATGAAAAAGAGTCCTGGATTTAACAATTAGGTAGGTTACTGGTATCCTTCAAAAACAGAATTTCGATAAAAAGACAGGGGCTAAAGCCAGAGGATGGAATACTAAAACAAAGTGAAAAAGCAACTAATCACCTAGATAGAAATTTGGTTTATAAAACTAAAGATTGCAGTGAGCTGCAATCTTTTTGCTGGTGGAGGGTCTTGCCTTCAATTTGTAAAAAACAACAAAAAAAATCACGCAACATGTGTGAAGCGCAACAAACCCAGGTATGCCTGTAATGAAGTCAACTAGAGTTAAATTAATGGCCTTTTTTTTTCCTTTCCCTAAGTAGGGAAAAACCTGTGGACATATGTCGACATATGTAAGCACATAGAAAAGAACCAAGAGAAGTTGAGAATAAAAGTACTGAGAGAAGAAAATACTGGAGGTTATTAGAGAATAGGAACATGGGCACTGAGAAAAGGTATGGAAAGGATGACAGTTTTGACTAATACTTGAAGAAAGGCAGAAAGTATGGGCAGAGAAACAAATATTTAGATGTGTATAGGTGGGTCAGATACAGTGACTAATTCCAATTTTTGTATTCCACTATGCAGTTACACAGTGTTATACCATAGTAATAAAATACAGTGTTTTCTTTGGTATGAAAACCACTATTTCAGTATTTTAATTTGGGTCTTAAACCAAATTATTTACAACTTGGGAGCAGGGTCAACAACTTAACATTAATGAAAAAATCTGCAGAATAAAACTCTTTACTCAATGTTCAAATTAGTTCTGAATTGAAAATTTTTTAAATAAAATAAAAGTACTCTCATTTAGAAAATATTCTTTTATGCTCTCATGCTCTTCAAGAGAAGAAAATGACAGATGACAATGAAAAAATAATTCTTATTCAAGTTCTAAAGTTCAAATGAACACCCGTTTGGCTGTATTGAAAACGATACAGATTATCTACAGATTATCTCCGATACATGATGAAACTAGAAAAGATAAAGATACTTTCTTTGAAACAATCTATAGCCTGCTACACCAAGAAAAATACTGATGTCCCTGCAAAACAAAACAAAACAAAAACAAAGACACTCAATAAAGTTATCACACAAGAGGTGAGATCATTTTAAGATAAAGGGGTAAGAATAAAATGTTTATGTTGGCTTAAAACTGTCTCTTCACCATTACTTTATTGTATGAGGTCAAAAAAAGCTTTTTGGAAGTTGGAAAAGTGTGCATAAAATTATACGTGCAACTTAATGACACCATGGATAAACCTGGTTTTGAAAGATTAAAAGAATATATTTTATTGTAAATTTTCACTATTGTGTCTTTATTTGTGGATGGTTTCGTTTTCTAAATATTTTTATTAATATTACTTGTTAATTCATATTAGTATATTTAACAATTTTTATTTTAATGTTAAACAACTTTGTTTATATTACTGTTTTTATTTATAAATTAAATGTATTAGTTGAACTGTATTAAATGTTTTACTGATTTTGTTTTAATGAACTGCTTTGATGGTAGAATACCAACAAGTAAAGTCAGTAACATCTTGATCATTTAATTGTAACACAGAAATCATGAGCAAGGCAAGAGTCCTCATACCTGATGGTCTCCATCTTAGCTGTAAAGAGGACAGAATTTGGAGGCTAGATTGGTTGGAGCAGGACCACAACTTAATGAAAATGGAAAAAAGTTTACATTGTGTGGAAGGCCTTGTCACAGGTAAAAGATAATAAATAAAAGAAATGCCAAAAAAACAGTAAAGCAGAAATACAATAGCAAGATTTGTACTGGGTCAGGTAATAGCTTTTGTGGCTTTATCAACAGTGCTATTTAACCAGAGCAGTTCTTCGGACTTTCAGAATATGCAACAAATTACCTTTATTAAATCTATCTGAGCTCCCTCAATTAAAGGGTATTATTACATACGCTGCTCAAGGAAGGAATAAGGGAAAAATGGAGTAAGTCACTAGAAGCATTAACTGCATAAATGATAGTATCCAAGTGATCGACAGTACTTTTTTTCATTATAACTGTTAAGTTCAGAGTGAACTCCCCCAATTTTTTAAAAACATGATTATAAAAAAAAATGCCCGATATAGAAAGTTCTGTGAGAAATTCAGTTATCCTGCTTCAAAGCACCATATAAGATAACTACATTTTTATAATACATCTTACACTTGAATGTCTACTAATGATGAAGAGATTTTTTTCTTCTCCATTTTCAGAAGTCCACTCTTACACAGTGGCATGAAAAGGTAAGTTTAAATATCCTGCTTTTAAAAGATTTATTACACGTAGTTGAAAAACAGCTGAAACTTTCAGATATTCAGCAATGCTGAACCTTTGCTTATATGCCTATTAAACTGAACTCTGATCATATCTTACCTCCACAAGGTAGACAAAAAAAAGCAAATGATACTTGTATTATAGTTAAAAAAACATGTGAATGAAAAATCTCTTCCAACATGCTGTAGTACTGTAGGTTGAGCCATATCAAGTTACATAAAAATATGATTAAAATAATTAGATTCTATTATATGTAAGAAATTAGAATTTCTATCTAAAAAAGAACCATGAAGAATATATCAAAATATTATAGACAAAAATATTATGTTGTGCCTGCCTCTTCCCTCCACATCACCAATTTTAAAGACAAGGATCCTTAAGACACTTAAATATGGTCAATGGACACAGTTGACTTCATTTTAAATGGCTAGATTTTTTCCTAGTTACCTAATGGGTATTATTAATAGCCATACCTACCACTATTTATATCTCGAAACTCACTATATGACTAAAACTTTGATGAAAGGCTTGGAAAGTTACATTCAAAATGTACCTTTCTTTCACTCATAAAGTTATTTAACTCAACATAGTTATTGTTTGGGGGTGGTGGGGGGGACTTCCCATGAGTTAAATGACAGGAGGTTAAATGATAAATTCTTTAGAATAAATTTCATGAATCGGTATTTCAGTTCAATTTCAGCAGTGGAAATGGCAAGCAGGGTCAGTTGAGCCCAGGAGTAACAAGCAATAGAGAAATCACTTTTAACAAGGATACAGTAGGCAAGTCTTCACAGAAAGGCATCTGTTACTTCTTGAAAGATGAAAAGATTCTGACCACTGGGCTTCAAGCTCACTGAAGCCCCCCTTTTTAGGGAGGCTTTTTGTTGGGAGAGACTAGAGATGGAGCACATGGCACCACTCTGGTTGCAATACAGCACATAAGCAAGGGAGTGGTGGCTAAAAGCATGGAAGTTGATAGGAGCCAGATCAGAAAGAAACCTGAACATCAATGCTGAAGAGGCCGGACTGAAATCAGTATGCAGGGGTAAATGAGTGAGGATTTCTGATAAGTAAAACCATTCGACGTTTAGGAAGATTCTTAGGCTACAGGCTGAATATAGCCTGGGGGGAGAGATGAGGAGGAGGGAGTTGAGCGCCAAACCTTCCCCTGCTAGAACACAGGACAGAGGGCTCCTGAATTTAGGAGTCCAAATTGGAAATGAGGAGAAAGCCCAGCACTAGTAGAGGGAAGAAACTTAAAAACGCTGCCGAGATTTTGAATACAAGTGAGGAAGTGATTCTATTAACATAAATGAAGATGTTAATATCTATCTAGTAAAGGCCAAAAAAAGTTCTAGTATACTTATAAATTTAGTTTTGGCATCCCACACCGCTGCACTACTCTCTGTACTACTGCCAAAGACTGATCATCCCTCTGCGTTCCTAAGGGCTACTTCCTACAAGCCAGAGCACGTTTTAAAAAAGTGAGAGTCACGCTTTATAATCCCTATATAGTTGGCGGAAGAAAAAAAAAATCACAAGTCGTGCAAAGCTGAATTTGGGTTAACAGTTTGGGATGTTTCGACAATGAAAAGGCCGATGTCATTATCAGAGAATATGAAAAGCCTCCCAGCTCTCCTTTTAAACTTCCTACTTGGGATGAGTGTTTCCACTACAGGATACATCTGAACAACAGGACTCCCATCTTGGTCCTCCCGAACTGTGGCCTCCATGCTTGGGCTCCCCTTCCCCTCCCACATAAGGAGCGAGGAGACACCAGGCCTGACCCCGGAAAAAGCGCCCTCCACCGTCCTCCATCCCCAGGAGTCGGGCCGGGCTCCCCTCCCCCAGCCGGCAGCCCAGGGCCGAGGGAGGCGCTCTGGGCGGCCGCGAGCCTGGTACCCAGTGCAGCCGGCGCCGCAGCGTCGCCCACCCTGGCGGGTCCAGCTCACCTCAGCCCGGGCTGGCTCGGGGCCCTGCGCGGCCGCGGGCTGCGGCTGTAACTGCTGGGCAGGCGCCGGCGGTTCCTTGTTCCGGTGGCTAAGGTCTTCGTCCGGGACTGCCCGGACCCCAGATGGAACGCACAGCAGCGGAACCAGCAGGAGCAGAAGCAGCCAGGGGGCAGATGCGCGGCCGCTCCCCCGGGCCGCCGCCGCCGCCATCCCGCCCGCCGAGACGGCCGCCGCAGGAGGAAGTGTGGGCTACAGGAAGACTCGACCCCGAGCCGCCTCCGCGGCGCCGCCCCTAAGGCTTCGCCGCTGCCGCTTAGTGAGGACTCGGTACCATGCGGGCAGTACTAATGGCGGGCGTAAGATATCGGGAAAACCGGCGTTCCTCGGATCCCCCTTCTCCCGCGATGGCCACACGACTCCGCCAACTGTCTCAATGCGGCCCAGCCCTGATTCCCCCAGGCCCCGCCCCTGCCCATGACGGCCTCCCATTGGCCCAGCGTCCGTCTCGGCGTCGTGACGTCCTCGGGCAGGTTGAGGTGCGGCTCGCGCCCTCTTCCCATTGGACGCGGCCAGTACCAGGCGCCACGTTACCTTCCTCTCCTCGCATCCTTCTCGTGCCCCACCCGGGACCCTCTTCTCTCTCGGGACCCGGTTCCGGGACTTCGCGGCTCGTTACTTCTCCTCCCTCCTGAGTCTTCTTCCCTAATATCCAGGCCGGCCTGTCCTTTTTTTTTTAACCATTCCAAAATGTCAAATTAGTTCTAGCGCCCAGGTTTCGTGGCACCTAGCCCCGTTCCGTACTCCTTCAAAGAATCTCCGTGCCACCTCCGACGCGGCGATCTGCTGAGGACAGCGTTCTTAGAGGGTCAACATGCTATTATTAAAAACAAACCTTTGAAATAGGACTTAGGAAATAACACGAAAATTTTCAAGCCTTATTTTAGATTGTTTGTTTGCCTGTAGTCACCCTCAGACCCAAAACATCTAACATTGCCCGTGTCCTGCAGCGCCTTTCCACTTGGAATGCTTTTTGTTGCACCTATCTTACACCGATCTCTTAAAATGTTTGGGTTTTGAAATTGAATATAGGGTTTTTTAAGATTAGGAGTTGGGGGTGGGCAACAGTAGAAAACAGGAAAGGGTGGTTCGTTGGGTTATTTTTACATTTTATGAGGATATTTTTACATTTTATATTTTTTAAAAAGTTAAGCTATTTAGTTATCAGAAGTTTGACTAAGATAGTGCTAACCATGTTCCAGGTACTCTTCTAAATACTTTACATATATCTACATGTATTAAACTTGTACTTTACGAAGAGCTAAGGGAGGTTATCACTAAGTACTGGGACAATAAATGAATCCACCAAAACAATCTGTGGCAAAGTGGACAAAGCTACTTTGAGTTTGCTAAAGAAACCATTTTATGTCATGGGTTAGTAAAGCTTTTGGTCATGCTGTTCTTCCTGTCTGTAATTAACTTCCTCTATTTTATCGCTATAAACTACTCATATTTCCAAAACTTGTTCAGGTCTGACCTCTCAGAAGTATCCTCCCAATACCTTCTCTTACAAAATTCATCACTTTTTGCTTCTTGATATTGTAGCTTATGCATGTTTTTATTATTGTGAAAGATGCCTCCTGGAGGGCTCAAACATTTGCACTCTAGAGATGAACTAGGAGGCATGCCTAGTTCATCTCTAGAGTGCAAATGTTTGAGGCCTCACAAACCAGTAATAGAAAAGCCAGGAATCCAGACTATCTTCTCTCCATCCTCCTCTTTTTTTTTGCATATATAATTAGCTGTGCTTAAGAAGTATCTGAAAGGCAGTCAACTAGTGTCTCATTCTCATGGCTAAAGCAGAAGGGCAAAGTGGCAAAATTGGCCATGTGTCCCTGTTTCCTGGAAGGTCCTTGGCCTATTTTCTGAGGTGGGCCGCCCACACCCCAGAACTCTCTAACAGGAAGTGCTCCTGGCCAAATTCCCAGTCACCTCAGCAGATGAGGCAGTGAAGACTTATAGGTTACAGAGAGGGAACTGGAGAGAGGATAGTCTGGACTTTGGGGGCTCAAACATTCACACTCTAGAGATAAACTGGGAGGCACAATATTTGTACCCCAAATTCTATCTGAGGCATCCTGGTTACTTCCACAATAATAGGATGCCAATGCACTGGGCAACTCAGTGCGAGGTAGCTCAGGGGTAAGGCAGCAAAGCTGTTTAGCAGATGTAAACAGAGATAAAGCATTGTCCCATGGGGAACCCACACGCAGTGGGGTCAGTGCAAAGTTAAGAGTATGGGCCACAGTGGGGCCTTTCCATCCTGCCCCGGTGTCACCCTGATCCAAGGGCCCTCAGGCTTTGCCAGTTTAGGCTCCAAGTGTCAGATTTCAAAGTGATCAGCTGTTTCTGTGCTCAGAAATGCCAAATCAGAGCTGGTTCTGATTTACCTACCGTTAGGATTTAAAGCCATTATCATTCTATTCCTCACTATTGACTAACTCCTTTTTGAAAACAACAACAATAACAACAACCAGAAACAAACAAAAAAGAACAAACATGAGAACTATTTACTTCACCCCTACCCAATAAGGATGTGGGAGACTCCAATTCCAAGATGATTTTCTTTTTTTGTCCTGGCCTACATGGATATAGTCTCTCGAAAATGTAATCACTGGCAGGCACCCTTCTGGTAAGAAACCCTGATATATGTGCATTTTACTATATTTTAATATTTTTTAGTCCTACCTCCTGACTGGGTCATAAGCTTCTAGATGGTAAGATTATCTTTTATATTTATATCCCTAATACCTAGCTAATTTCCTAACATCGTAATAGTGATAGCCATCAATACAGTAGTATTAATAGCAGTAACATTTTCATTATCTGTTAGAGGAGAATCTTTTTTCTCCATTCTAGTTTTCTTTGAGGAGGAAGTCTTTCCTGGTCTCTCTCAGAGCCTCAGCCATTTTACTTCTGATGATGTGAATTTGGGCAAAGTAACTGAACCTACTAGGATCTGCTTTGCCACTTTTTTCCTCTTGGGAGGTGCAGCCCACAGGGAAAAATAGTCTCTGCTGTTCCTTCTGGGACTGCCTGCTCCCAGCTCTGGCTGCATGCAACTGAGTGGGGACAGCTCTTGATTCTGGAATTCAGTATTAGCCCAGCGCCCCTGGCTACCAGACCTGAAGTCACTCCTTCCAACCTGGCCATCTGTCTATCCCATTCTCTGTTTTCTTCCTCAACTTTTCAGAAGAAGAGGCAAGCTATTTCCTGAGCTCTCTTAGTGAGCTCTCCCTGCCCACTCCCACAATCATCAAAAGGTGGATTAAAGCTTTTTACTTTAAACAGTCCACAGAGTAAAGGCTGGTTAGAGAAGCCAAGACAGGGAGTGATGAGAAAGGAAAGTGGGGAAGCAAAAACCAGGAATTCATGCTAAGAGTTAAAGTCATTCAAAATTAAAGAGAAGGCACTTGGAAAATTGAAATGTAAATTAATGACAAATAGCAATTTATAACTTGCTTGACCTCAACTCTAAAGCACTTCTACTATGTGCAGTGAAGCATACTTCTACCCATTGGCACGCTAAACCCCTCAGATGATGGGGACCTGTCCCTTGTAAGCAGGACCTCTACTGGCCCAAGAGAAATGGAAAACTGCCCTTTCAGACCCATTCTTGGACTTTCCTCAGTTTCCACAAGTAAATAGAAAATTCAAAGAGAATACTAAATACATGCTCCAAGAATTCTCATTGCCCAACAATTTGCTTACCATTTCCATCTGGATGTCTCACAGGCACTACAAACAAAGCATGGGCAAAGCAGTTCTCTGGTTTCCCTCCAAAAGCCTGTTCCTTCCTCAGCTTTCACATCTCAGTAAATGGAACCAGCATTCCCTATTAGATTCCTCTCATCTCCTCCTATCCCACATCCAACCCACCAGCAAATTCTGTTGGCTCTACTGCTAAAATAGATCCTGAGCCTGTTCACCTGTATCTCCCCAGTTACCACTTTATCCAAACTAGGTGTCATTTCTCACCTGGACTATTAAAATAGGCTCCTAATTGGCCTTCCTGCTTCCCCTCTTGCCAATCTATAATCTAACAACAGCCAGGGTGAGCTTTCAAAATTAAATCATTTCATTCCCCTGCTTAACATTATCTAATGGTTTCTTAATTCTCTTAGAATAAAATCCAAAGTCCCTATCTCTGAATTAAAGTTCTATGTGATCTAACCTCGGCGTTCTGTGTGATTCCATCTCTTAGTTCTCTCTACCTCATGTGCCACTCAACTAAGCTTGTTTCCACCTCAGGACCTTTGTACTTGCCATTTCTCTTCTTAGAACACTCCTTTTTCAGGTCTTCTTCTGGTCATTTAGGATAAATATCACCTCCTCAAGAGAGACCTTCCTGCCCATCCATCTAAAGTAGACCCCCTCCCTCAGCCTTGTCACTTTCTGTCTCACCTTTAAGTTGTTTTTTTTTTTTTAAGCTTTGTCATAGTACTTGTCACTGTGAAATTATCTTGAAAATCTAATTGTTTACTTGTTACATTTATTATGTGTATCACTCAACTAAAATGTAAGCTCCATCAGGGCAGAAATCTTACCTGTTTCGCTCACTGTATTCCCAAGGTCTAAAACAATGCCTGGCCATAGGAGATACTCAGATATGACTGAATCATTAGTTTAATGAAATTCTGAGAACAAAAGAAAAAGACAAAGAGAAACCTAGACATTGAGATAGTCTGACTCAAAAACAGATTTCTGACCTTGTCATTCCTTCCCCCTTTAAAGATCAGCCACATCCCATACCCGTATGTTCCTCCCGTAAGGCCTGAGCAGTTTGGAAGAGTTTTCTATGCCTTCTTTGTCCTTGGCCTGATTCGAAGAGACAGAGTTTATCCTACTTCCTGCTCACATCCTAGTGGCCTCGAGTTCATTCATAGCCAAAGACAAGAATCAGTCTTTAACTCACCAAGAACCCTTCAACCTGGAATATCTCTCCTCCCCAAATGATTGTCAGGTCCATTTAGGCCTGACAGCAACTGAGACTCCAACTTCTATCCTCTAAGCCACTCCTCCAGATTAGGAGAAACTCTCAGACCATTCTCTTCATTGTCAACTCAGTGCTCAGAAAGTTTGATGATGTGATTCTGGGCAGAGAGGTGATTGGATATTGGGTGGGAGTGATACTCTTTCACTAAAGTAAGGCTTGAGTATTAGTGAGAAATTGGGTCAAAATTATGTGGTCTAGAGGAATATAAATTCATTAGACTTGATGAAGGTCTTTAAGATAAGAAAAGTTGTAGCCATGAAGTGGAAGACCCTCTGTTTCCCTCGTGCCATGCTTTGAGAGTAGAGCTTGCCCACTGTGAAAAGTCTGTAGACACTGAGATCTGCCCTCCCTCTTCCCCTAGGCAGGCCTATAGGACTGTGACTGACATGGTATCTCCAAGGGTAGAGGAATGGCCCTGCTTCCACCAGCATCAGAAACATCTTCATTTGTGGACTACACTAATTTGGGAATGCTCTTGCTGAAAGTGATGCAGATTTTTCTATCTTACCCCACTTCCCAAAAAAAGTAGCTGGAAAAGAAAAAAACAGCCTAAGAGAACAAAATAAGTTTGTATAAGTACTTATCACACTATAGAAGTAAAACCCTAACATCCATGTCAGGGATAACAAGCTCAAATGCCTCTAGGAATTTAAAAGGAAAAGAACCTGCCGAGTCTCCAGCCCTGTCTAAAGCAAGTGAGCATCCATTATCCTGCCCTGAGCAATTGCCACAATGGGGAGCATGACCCTAAGTTTATCAGATATTCCAAATTGTCAAGGGAGAAAAGCAAGAGATCTGAATTTTTATATGAAATTTTTAAATTTTAAAATGAGAATTGCGTTCTACTAAATATAACAGAAAATCCAAAACAACATCTAGCATAAATTAGATAAGAATGTTTTTCTCTCAAGAGAGGCAATTCAGAACAAATCCAGCAGCACCATAGTGATCAGGGATCCAGGTTCCTTCCAGCTTTTTGTTCTATCATTCCTGTGGTGTAGCCTTTATCTTCATGACCTAGTATGGCAGCTAGAGTTCTAACAGCCTGTTACAGGCAGCAGGATGGAGGACTAGCAGGAAAAAGAAGGAAACACAGAGTATGTGTCTTTTAAGAAAGCTGCCATATTTCTCACCTTCATATCTACACATACACACATATACATGTGTACACATAAATATACATACATGTACACATATATGTATATATGTGTGTATAAGTTTGTGTTTGTATGTCATATCTACTGAAAAAAAACTCAGTTATTTTAAGAAATTGGCTCAGGTGAGCGTGGAGGCAGGCAAGTCTGACATATTTAGGGCAGGCCAGCAGACTAGAAACTCCGGCAATATTTTTATATTAGTCCTGGAGTAGAATTCTTTCTTCTACAGGAAGCCTCAGATTTTGCACTCAAGGCCTTCAATTTATTAGATAAGGCCCACCCACACTGAGGGTAATCTTTCTTCTTTACTTAAACTGATCTACTTTCTACTTCACTTAATCTTCACAGCAACATCTAGATTAGTATTTGAACAAACAATTGAGCATCATAGCCTAGCCAAGTTGACATATAAAATTAACTATCACAGTCACTAATTCAAAATTTTATAAAACCATGCAGGCAAAACAACACTTATCTGAGTCAGGTCTGGACTGCAGCCTGCCAGTTTGCAATTCTTTCTCTATATGCTGGAGTGAGGAACTTGATGTGTATGTGTTTGTGTATTACATGCCATTGAGTCAGCTCTGACCCTGTGAATGAGTGATGCCCACAATGGCCTGTCCTCATCAGCATTGCTTAGCTCCTGTAGACTCATGCCTATGGCTTCTTTTATGGAGTCAATCCATCTTATATTTGGTCTTCTGCTTTTCCTGCTGCCTTCTATTTTTCCCAGCATTATTGTCTTTTCCAAAGAACCCTGCCTTCTTTCTCATGATGTGTCATTTTTGACTCCAGCGATGTTTTAGGCTTAACTCACTGGTTCATCTTTCTGGGGTCTGTGGTATCTAGAGCTTTCCTCCAACATATTTCACATGAATCATTTTTTTCTGATTGGCCTTCTTCACTGTCCAACTTTCACATCTGTACATAGTAATTTATAGATCCACAATATAAAAATATCCTAACTAAATATCCTCCATACAACTGGAGTCACACGTGCACAGTAACAAAAGGCCTACAGTGAACATGCAAAAGTCCCACCCTTTCTGGGAGACTATATCTAGATAGATAGCTGTTCTCCTTGTTTTATTTTGTTTAGTTTTTAATTTACCACTTTGTTGATGGGACGCTATCTGATAAATAACACACTTTCTCTTTGACCCCGTCCTAACTCATTATTTTCACTTTAAAATCTGAGTTTCTGGTTCTAGGTAGTGATTTAGAGAGGCACAGGAGGGAGGGGTGAGGGGAAGGTAAGGAGTTGGGACCAGCAAAAGCCCTGTGGCTCTTTCAGCCTATAATTACCAGGCATTCCATTTACCCAGTACCACCCAGACAGAAGAATGCCTTTCTACTCTTTCCTCAGACAGTTTCTTTTCACTTGTTTTTCTCTTTCAAAGTTAACTTTGATAAAGTCAGCCTAGAAAACAGGCATGCTGTAAAGTCATTTTGTCACTGATTTGTAAGAGCTGGTTTTATATATTATGAGTATTTATTTTGTCATTCTATTATGTATTGCAGTTGTTTTTCTTAGTTTTTTATGACATTGTTTATGATGTCTCTCAATGTGATTCTGTACATGCTTGTAGCTTTTCTCAGTCCATTTTAACAATATTAGTACTAGAAATGTGGCTAAAGTGGGCTCATTAAAAGCATTGACACAAAATTGTATCACTTAGAAATCTACAATTTCATTAAAAGTCAAGTAGAACTAAAATTGTTTTTGCATAAAATGCATCTTCTTTATGTTTCTTAATTCCTATAATAAATTAATACAATAATTATACAAAAATGAAAACAATTATAATTAAGTGGATCATTTTTAGCTTTATGGGAAGCAAATTTGGTTTATCTGGTTAAGTGCTTTTCTCTGATGTTTCATTTTCAAATGTAAGTTATCTCTATTGTGATTTTGTTGCTGTTCAAAGTTCTTTGGAAGTCTCTGTAGAAACCAAGAATAGATGGGGGCCCCATATTGTAGGGGTGTTTCTCTAATCTTTGGAACAATAGCTCTCCGTAGTTGAAAATCACAGAATGCTGATAGGAGGACAATCTGACAGGCTTACTGCTTATAATGTACTTGAATTTGACCCTCATTTGAATAGATGTTTATCCCTGTTAAGCTCATGCTTTGGATGGAAAAAACCATAATCTTAAAGAGGATGTCAACCCATTGGAGGCATTGTCTCAAATTGTTTTGTGTGTGTGTGTGTGTGTGTGTGTGTGAGAGAGAGAGAGAGAGAGAGAGAGAGAGAGAGAGAGAGACAGACAGACACACATCCATTTGGATCAAATACAGATTTTGCCAAATTCTGCTCTCTAGCCCAGAGTATTACATTGTTTTACTCTTAACATAGACTGAATGCCTACTAGCTAATACATTTTGTATGGAACACATTAAGAACATGCATTTTCTTGCATTTCTTGCTCTTTTCTATACTTCTTAAGCATTCATAACCATGAAATGTCTCCAGTAATGGCATATGACAAAAGTCTGTGAAACTCTTACCTATGGTCAGGGCTGGCTACATAATTTGCTGAGCCTATTACAAAATGAAAATGTGGGACCCCTGTTCAAAAAGCAGGAAAAAAGTAAGAAGTGCAGTTAAAGTTACTAATGTAATAGGGATAATAGTGATTCATGTTATTCAATGAACTTAAAAATTGCAAAAATAATATTTTGGTGTCGATGATATAGAATGTAATAAAAAATAGTTTATTAATGTGATATCTTGATTATGAAAATTTTCTGGCTCACTTGTCTGCAAATTAATCAAGATTTTATTTTCATTTTTAATAGATAAGAAATTCATTTCATGCAGTTTCTTTTTCAGTAGATATGACTGAAATGTGTGCTCTGAGAGCAAGAATCTTGTCTTTTATAATTCGGTATTCACCACAAAGCCTACCTCTGTGCCTTGTGCATAGTAGATGGTAAATAAATTCGGTTGAATAAATTACTATTGTTTTTAGAGGAGTAACATGTAAAAAGACGGAAATAGGTGGGTTCTCTTTTTATATAAGGCACTGAACTGACCAAAGTTGGTGCAAAAAAATATGATCTGATTGTCTGATCCAGGAGGACGAATATCATTAGTAAGCACTGCGTTTCTTATACGCACTCCAAAAATGTGGGTGTACGTAAACTTCCTGAGTTTAGTAGTCTTTCTGCCTTTGCCTATACTTATAGAGAATCTAACAATCGATTTTTTTCCCCTTTGTTTCCTAGGAGGACTTAGTTCTTTTCCAGATCCAAGGTTAAGATGGCATTATTCTTTACCAAAAGTTTCCAAAGGTTACTTGCCTCAGCCCAAATTACAAAGATTGCTGACTAAGGAAATCTAATCAAAATATACAGTGTGCGAGTGGGAAATGATAAAGGGAAGGAGGAAGGTTTATAACTGTGCCTATAACATTTTATTAAAAACTGTCTCTTTTATAGGCAAATCAGGGTGTTATTACTCTGTCAAGTACTTGCCTTGCGGGTCTTCCTTGTTTCACTTACTAAATAATAGTCTGAATTTTATTGTAAAGGAGACAGATCTGTCAAGTCATGGAAATGAAAGGTAGGCCTGGATATTGCAAGGCAAGTTACAGTGAGTTCTCAGTCTGTAGGTAGCTATGCCCTTTGTGAACCTCTACTAGCCAGTTTTAGGGTCTATCCATATCCCCAAATGCCTTTTGATCTTGATAAGTCTATACCTTATGAATAAATAAAATTTATTAGTAGGAATGTCAAAAAATGGCATACCCTGATTTTACTTATTCATTCTGACATATTCTTACAGTATCAGATGCTTCTACATCTAAATAACCACACTCCAAAAAGACATTCCAGAGAATGCAATCCAGGTTATGCAAATAAAATCCATCTGTGTTAAGAGCCTATGTCTCTCTTATATCAAACAACAATAAAAATGATAACGAAACTTAACAAACTGACAACTTGGAAAGTAATTCTGAGAAGGGAAAAATATTAAAGCATATAAAATCATGATTATGGATAGGACTTATTCAATACATTCTGGAATTCTGGAATGGAAGAACTAATGAAGAATGAAAGAGGTAGTTTTATAAAAGATAAAAGATATGTAATAAATTTAAAAGATACAAGTCAAGATCACCAAAGATATTACTAACCACGATTATGAACAAGAGGCTCAAAATAGATTTAGGTAAACTTATAAGAGACTCATAAATTATTTAGTAAAATCAGGAATTTTGATGTCTTCTACATCTCTAGGTTTTTGGGTTTGATTTCATGGAGAGCACTCATCCCCTAACAAATTTTGCTCTCAGAATTGTAGCATCTGGAGACTGGGAGAGGAGAAAGGGAATCCGCTCCTATTTCATTGCCCTCACCAATTGCTGTCATCCTGAACTGTATGATTATGCTGAAATGTAAAGTTTGCTTTTATGTCTTAAAAGCAAAATCATGGAAGGAAACTCCACAGACAATTTGAGATGGAAAAGGAAAAAGATGAACTGGAAATACAGTTTGGCCACAACAATTAGATGGGATAGAGAGATGAAAAACTGAATAATCCTAATGATTATTTTCCATGTATCACTGTGAGCTACTCTCATGTGTTCATAAATACAGAATTGAAGGAGGAGTGTTATATAAGAACGAGTTAAGTTCTTTCCAATTTATTGGATTACATCATTCCTCTGACGTGTTTTTTTTTTTAAGCTCAAAAACTTTATACAGTCCACATGACAGAAAATCATGATCAATGTTAGTTAATAGCAGGCCACGTGGTAATAGGTCCAGAGCTCAGGAAGCAAGAAACTCAAAGTGCTGATTTTTTTTTAAGTTTAGGAGAGAAATAGGACTTTATATAGAGGCTGCAAGTTGAAGAGTAATTGTTGTCCTCTTCACTAAACAGTGTTAATCTTAATATTTTAAAGAATAAATGTAGGAATTTAATTTCTATAAAAGCCACACTTCCCTTATAAAACTTGATACAAGTATGTGGGTGGAATTGTAACAATTCATGAAACCTAAGTGATTCTTTTGACTGAATTTCATTTTATTCCTCCTTACTGTAATTGTTACTGGTTTTTTTTTTTTTTTTGGTAGTATAAATGCACGATTGGATCATTGCCTTTCATGTGTCAATATAAACTGCACTTGATCTTTGTAAGGTAAGTATTACTGCAATTATGCAACCAAGTAAAGGCAGGAGAGTGTGCAGATAACAGTGACAAGAGAAGCATTCATTTAATTAGTATTTATTGTCTATTATGTGCTAGACATTCTTCTAGTGATGGGGACACATCTGTGAACAAAACAATAAAAAATACCCCAATACAACAAAACCGGCTCTCATGTATCTTACATTCCAGCAAGGGTAGATAGACAATAAAATAATAAGCATAAGTGAAAAAGCTCATGGTAGAATTTTTTTTAAGAAGATAGTGTATCAGTTGACTATTGCTATAGAACAAAACACTTTAAAACTAGGTGGCTCAAAACAATAAGTATTTATTATTGTTCACAAGAGCAAAGGGAGATGGAAATGAGAGGTTAGGTTGCAACTTTAAATTAAAAGGTCACCTTATTGAAGTGATTGTAGGCAGCCTCTTAGATGGACCCCAAGGAGCCACACTTCTTGATAATCTTGTCCTTGTGTAACCACCTTCAAGTGTGAGCTGGACTACTGACTCCCTTATAACAGATAGAGTATGGCAAAAGTGATGGGATGTCACTTCTGAGATTAGGTTACAAAGGGATTGTGTCTTCTGTCTTGCATACCCTTGCTTGATTGCTTGAATGGAACGTGGGTACCGTGCTATGAGCTGTTCCATAGAGAGACTTATGTGACAGGCAACTGAGAGAGATTCCTGGCCCTCACATCAATAGCCAATGAGAGATTGAATCCTGCTAACAACCATGTGAGGGAGTTTAGAGGCGTGATCTCTTCAGTGGAGCTTACAGATGAGACCTTAGCTCTGGTGACATCTTGATTGTAGTGAATCTTTGAGGAAGAGGCACCCAGCTAAGTTGCACCTGAAATCCTGATGCACAGAGACTATGAGATAACAGACGTTTGTTGTTTTAAGCTCCTAAGATTTGGAGTACTTTATTACACAGCAGTAACTAACTAATCCAGTGACTTGAAGGAGTTGAGGAAGTTAGCTATGTGGCTATCTGGGAGAAGACAATTCCAGGTGGAAGGAAAGAGGCCAGTGTGTCAGAAAACTGAATGAGGGCAAGAATAGCAGGAGATGAGGTAAGACAGGTGACTGGGAGCTGGATCATATAGAGTCTAGTAATTTATTATAGAAATTTTGGCCTTAATCTGAGTGAAATTGGTAGCTGTTGCAAGGTTTTGAGAGAATAGTGACATAATTTGATTTATGTTTTTGAAAGCTCACTGTCTCGTGTTGAGAATCAGCTATAGGGAATAAGAGAGAAAGCAGGGAGACCAATTAGGAATCTACTGCAGTAAATTAGGCACAAAATGATGATGGCTTAAATCAAGGTGTTAGTAGAGTTACAATAACAGGGATGGATAGAACCATGAAATGGTTTGTGGAGTGTGAAAGAAAGAGAAGAGCCAAGGAAAACTTCATTGTTTTTGGTTTGAATAAGTAAAAAATGGGAAGACTGTAGGTGAATCAGATGTAAGGGATAAGGAAAATCAGAAATTAACCTTTAACCAAGTCTATCTTGAGATACCTATCATAAATCAAACAGAGATGTTTAGTAGGCAATTGGATATATGAGTCTAGAGTTCAGAAGTGATGTTTAGGCTGGATATATAAATTTAGGAGTTGTCAGCATATAAATAGTATTTAAAGTTATGAGGCTGAATGAGATAAAGGGAGCAAGAACTGAGAATTGGCACAGTTCAACATTCGAAAGTCAGAACAAAGAGAAGGAACCTGGGAAGGAGAGCCAGGGTGGTAGGAGGAAAATCCAGAGTGTGTGGTGTCTTGGAGTCGATTAAAGAAAGTGTGTTATGGTGAAGTGACCAGCTGCTGCTGTGATGTTAGTATAAATATACTGAGAGGTGATTACTGGATTTAGCATGATCACTGGAGACCTTTTTAAGAGCAGTTTCTATGGAGTTATGAGGTCTAGAGAGTGACTGGAGTGGATTTAGCAGTGAGGGGAAAAGAAATGAAGCTAGGAAGAATGAAATGAATATTTCTAGTTTTGCTGCAAGGGCACCAGAAAAATCAGATGGTATCTGGTAAGGGAAATGGGGTTAGAAGGCTTCAAAAAGATATTTGTCTGTTAATGGGAAGGTTAAGAAACGACAAAAATTTGATGATTTAGTAGGAACAAGAACGGCTAAGCGATGTTCTTGGGTAGAATCTAGGGCTCAAGTAGAGTAGCTAGCTTTGGGTAGAAATCCAGAGAGACTGTTTATAGTTTCAGGAGAAATGTAAATGACTTTGAAATGAGCGAAAAATATTACCAGTGTCCTGTCTACGACACTCTTTGGGTTATCTGCACTGTGACTTTGAGCTATTTTATAACTCAGCTATTCATAGACAATTGATATGAATGCAGATAATCCTTTCCCATAAATACACAATGAATTTTATCCAATGGAGGCACAATTGATTTCCTTCTCCTGCTATAGCAGCCAGTTTTGCAACTATTAAGCAAATTCATTTTGGCATACATCATTGTCCATATATGTGTCTGCTTTTAGAATTCTTCTTT
>NW_011888858.1:3205929-3230166 GCF_000151845.1 Pteropus vampyrus
ATATAAATAGTATTTAAAGTTATGAGGCTGAATGAGATAAAGGGAGCAAGAACTGAGAATTGGCACAGTTCAACATTCGAAAGTCAGAACAAAGAGAAGGAACCTGGGAAGGAGAGCCAGGGTGGTAGGAGGAAAATCCAGAGTGTGTGGTGTCTTGGAGTCGATTAAAGAAAGTGTGTTATGGTGAAGTGACCAGCTGCTGCTGTGATGTTAGTATAAATATACTGAGAGGTGATTACTGGATTTAGCATGATCACTGGAGACCTTTTTAAGAGCAGTTTCTATGGAGTTATGAGGTCTAGAGAGTGACTGGAGTGGATTTAGCAGTGAGGGGAAAAGAAATGAAGCTAGGAAGAATGAAATGAATATTTCTAGTTTTGCTGCAAGGGCACCAGAAAAATCAGATGGTATCTGGTAAGGGAAATGGGGTTAGAAGGCTTCAAAAAGATATTTGTCTGTTAATGGGAAGGTTAAGAAACGACAAAAATTTGATGATTTAGTAGGAACAAGAACGGCTAAGCGATGTTCTTGGGTAGAATCTAGGGCTCAAGTAGAGTAGCTAGCTTTGGGTAGAAATCCAGAGAGACTGTTTATAGTTTCAGGAGAAATGTAAATGACTTTGAAATGAGCGAAAAATATTACCAGTGTCCTGTCTACGACACTCTTTGGGTTATCTGCACTGTGACTTTGAGCTATTTTATAACTCAGCTATTCATAGACAATTGATATGAATGCAGATAATCCTTTCCCATAAATACACAATGAATTTTATCCAATGGAGGCACAATTGATTTCCTTCTCCTGCTATAGCAGCCAGTTTTGCAACTATTAAGCAAATTCATTTTGGCATACATCATTGTCCATATATGTGTCTGCTTTTAGAATTCTTCTTTCAACTGGTTGTAACATCTTACTGGTTCCTCCATTACTTACTGAGTTAAAATTTTTGGCACATGTTCATTTTATATTTGTATGAGAATCATGATTTTACATTCTTTTTTTAAAAGTAGGAGTGAGGTCTGCATCACGGCAGAGTGAGAAAACTCCTTTGTTTCTCCCTTCACATTTATAAATTGGATGACGGTAACTCAACAAAGGATCCCCTGCTTAACATACAAACATGCCTGAAAAGTCCACACATTGGACATTTGATGGTGGGCATACTGGAATGAGTAGGGGAGGCAGGACGAGAGGAAGGACAGGAGTAGTGGCCGCAGATGCAGTGCAGCACCCACTGTGGTTCCAGCAAGCAGGGCAACGGTGGAGAAGTCAGGCTGCAGTCTTCACACTATTACCTGGAGTGTAAATGGGGCAGAAGCAGTGCTCCTCTGGGAACAGGAATCTTCCCTTACCCACATCCCCACTGTGGAAGACCCTGGTAGAGGTGGCAGTGTCAATCGCCATTGCTAGCAGGATGAGGGTGGAGTCATGAGACTGCAATCTTGCCTCCATTTCACACACATCCTGGCAGAGCCCAATAAAGAAAGCTGAGATGCCTTAAATAGCTAATGGTGCTGGCAAACATTGCTGGCAGGGGAGCGGAGCCGTGAAATTGTGAACTTACCTTCCTGGCCCCACCTATCCCAGCAGAGCCTGGAAGAGGCAATGGAGATGTCTCCAAAAACACAGTAGTACCAGCAATCATTAGTAAAAAGAAGGTAGCACTGGGATCTCGCAAAACCAGTCCTCCACCATCCTCCACATTCCACCACCACAGGGTTAACTGGTCACAGAAGAAACACCCCCCACCCCTGTGGGCATTTTCCTTAACCTAAATAACACTGCTCCACAGGATCCTAGAGGCGTAAATAGTGCAGGTAAGAGAAAAAAAAAAATTTTGTGCTATAACACCATCTACTGGAAAACAAAAGGAAGAGTATCCTACCTATCAACCTGCTGCATCGTTGAGAGCAAAACAGTATCTAAACAAGAAAGAATTTACTACCTCAAATGTGCAGGCTGAAAAACAATCCATCAAATACCATGAACAACCAAGGTGACTTGGGAACACAAAAAGTAAAAAGTCTCCAGAAACCAAACTCAAGGTCATAGAAGACTGTGATTTAAATGACAGAGAATTCAAAATTGCAAAAATCAAGAATGCAAGATTGAAGTTCAGCAAGCTACAAGAGAACTCAGAAAAGCAGTTCAATGAAGTCAGGAATAAAATTAACGAACAAAAGGAGTACTTTACCAAGAGATTCAAACTATAAAAAGGAATCAAACAGAAATTCTGGAGCTGAAGAACTCAATAAATGAGATGAGGAATGCATTAGAGACCATTGGAAACAGAGTGGACCAGACGTCAGAAACAATTAGCAAGCTCGAAGAAAGAAACCTAGAAATGATCAAGGAAGAAGAAGACAGAGAACTAGGAATTAAAAAAAAAAAAAATAGAAAAGGACTCTACAAGAGCTACCTGAATCCATTAGAAACAGCAACATAAGGATAATGAATATATCAGAAAGAGAAGAGAAGGAGAAGCAAAGAAAGAATTCTCAAGGCAGCCATGGCAAAAAGACGATAACCTACAAAGGAAACCCCATTAGATTAACAACAGATTTTTCAGTAGAAACATTACAAGCTGAGAGAGAGTGGAAGGAAATAGTAAAAATGTTGAAAAAGAGGAACCATTAGCCAAGGATAATATATCCAGCAAAGTTATCCTTTAGATATGAAGGACAAATAAAGGCTTTCTCAGACCAATGAAAGCTGAGAGAATTCACCACAAGACCTGCATTACATGAAATGTTGAAAGAAACTTTTCTACCAGAAAAAAAAAGACAAAAGTATACAAAACTGTGAGTAAGATGATTAACAGACATACAGAAGCAGGCAATTGCAGCTCTACCTCAGAATAGGATATTAAATATTTAATTATAATATAAAGGTTAAAAGAGAAAAAGGGCATTTAAAATCACTATAACTATTGCAATTTGGTTGTGAATGTATAACATAAAAAGAGATAATTTGTGATGAAATCGTAGAAGGGGAGATAGAAAAGGACTGAACAGGTACAGGTGAATGAATAAGGGGCAATCAGAAGAAAAAGGCCTATTGTATGTATGAGACATTTTACACAAACTTAAGAGTAACCAAAAAACAAAATCCAGAGCTGAGACATGAAATGTAAAAGAGGAAACAAAGAAAAAAAATATCATAGAAAACTACCAAAATAAAATGCTTGTAGTAAATCCTCATATATCAATAATCACTCTAAATATAAATGGTCAAAGAACTCAGGACCAAAAGGCAGAAAGTAGTGGGATGAATTAAAAAACAAGACTCAACTATATCTTGCCTGCAGGAGCTTCATTTCAGCTCCAAAGACAAGTTCAAAGTGAAGGGGAGGAAGATGATATTCCAAGTAAATGGCATCCAGAGAAAAGAGGGTGTAGCAATATTTATGTCAAACAAAATAGATTTCAAGGTTAAAAAGGAAACAAGGGACAAGATAGGCATTTTTTAATGATTAAGGGGACAATTCATCAAGAAGACATAAAAGCTATCAATATATATATACCCAACCTGGGAGCACCAACATATGTAAAGCAGTTACTAACAGACCTTAAGGAGAGAAACTGACAAAAATACAGTTATAGTAGGTGACCTGAATACTGCATTGACAGCAATGGATAGATCATCCAGACAGAAAGTCATAAGAAAATACTGGCATTAAACAACACATTAGACCAAATGGACTTAATCAATATTTATAAAACTTTCTCTCCAAAAGTAACACATTCTTCTCAAATGCACATAAAACATTCTCAAGGATAGACCATATGTTGGGGCACAAAACTAGTCTCAATAAATTTAAGAAGAATGAAATCATATTTTCTAACCACAACAGTATAAAACTGGAAATTAACCATAAGAAGAAAGCTGAAAAACACACACAAATATGTGGAGATTAAGCAACAGGATACTGACCAACTATTGGGTCAAAGAAAAAATAAGAGATCAAAAGATACATAAAGAAAAATGAAAATGAAAGCACAACACACCGAAATTTGGGGGATGTAGCAAAAGTGGTATTAAGAGGGAAGTTTATAGCTTTACAGGCCTACCTCAAGAAACAAGAAAAATTCCAAATAAACAATCTAACATTACACTTTAAAGAACTAGAAAAAGAAGAACAAACAAAGCCCAAAGTCAGTAGAAGGAAGGAAATAATAAAAATCAGAGTGGAAATAAATGAAAGAGAACAAAAAGACAACAGAAAAAATTAACGAAACAAAAAACAGGTTATTTAAAAAGAAACAAAATTGAAAAACCTCTGGCTACACTCACTAAGAAGGAAACAGGGAAGACTCAAATAAATAAAATCAGAAATGAAAGAGGAGAAGTTAAAACAGATACCACAGAAATACAAAGAACTATGCAAGAATACTGTGAAAGGTTATATGCCACCAAATTTTATAACCTAGAAGAAATGGACAAATTCTTAGATGTATATAAGCTTCCTAGACTGAGTCATGAAGAAGTGGAAAACCTAAATAGACAAAAAATAAAAGTCCAGGACCAGATGGCTTCACTGGTGAAATCCACCAGAAATTCAAAGAAAATTTAATACCAATCTTTCTTAACCTCTTCCAAAAAATTGAAGAAGGAATGAATACTTCCTAACTTACTTTATGAGGCCAATAATACCTGATTCCAAAACCAGGCAAGGACAATGCAGAAAAAGAAAATTACAGGCCAATATCTCTAATGAACATAAATGCAAAAATCTTAAACAAAATACTAGCAAATCAAAATAGCGATACATTACAAACATAATTCATCACGATCAAGTGGGGTTCATTTCAGGGATGCAAGGATGGTTTAATATCCACAAATCAATGTGATATACCATATGAACATAATAAAAGATAAAAATCATATGATCATATAAATAGATGCAGAAAAAGCATTCGACAAGATACAATAGCCATTTATGATTAAAACATCCAATAAAATATGTATAAAAGGAAAGTAACTCAATGTAATAATAAAAGCCATATATGACATATCCTCAGCTAACATCATATTCAATGGTGAAAAACTGAAAGCTTTTCCTCTGTGATCAGGAATAGGACATGGATTCCCACTCGCACCACTGCTATTCAACGTTGTACTAGAAGTCCTAGCTAGAGCAATTAGGCAAGAAAAATAAATAAATAAAAGTCCTCCAAGTTGGGAATGAAGTAAAACTGTCACTCTCTGCAGATAATATGATTCTACATAGAGAAAACCCTAAAGACTCCACAAAATTTTTTTAGAAACAATAAATACAGTAAAATTGAAAGATACAAAATAAATATACAAAAATCTGTTGCATTCCTATATATTAACAACAAAATATCAGAAAGAAGAATGAAGAAAACAATTTCCATTTACGATTGCAACAAAAAGAATAAAATATCTAGAAATAAACAAAGGAAGTGAAGGACCTATATACTGAAAACTACATGACATTGTTGAAAGAAATTGAAGAAGACATAAAGAAATGGAAAAGCATTTCATGTTCATGGATTGGAGGAATTAATATTGTTAAAATGGCCATATCACCTAAAGCAACATACAGATTTAATGCAATCCCTATCAAAATCCCAATGGCATTTTTCACAGAAATAGAACAAAAAACCCCCAGACTTGTATAGAAACCCAAAATACCTTGAATTGCTAAAGCGATCCTGAGAAAAAAGAACAAAGCCAGAGATATCACACTCCCTGCTTCAAACCATACTACAAAGCTACAGTAATCAAAACAGTATGATATTGGCAGAAAAGCGCACACACACACGCCAATGAAAAATAATTGATAGCCCAGAAATAGACCCACACATAAACAGGCAACCAATTTTCAACAAAGGAGCTAAAAACATACAATGGAGAAAGGAAAGTCTCTTCAATAAATGGTGTGCAAAAACTGGAAAGCCACATGCAAAAGAAACTAGACTACTATCTGACACAATACATAAAAATTAACTCAAAATAGATAAAAGTAATGACTAGAAGACTTGAAACAATAAAATACATAGAAAAAAATATAGGCACTAAACTTATGGACCTCAGTCTCAGAGGAGTTTTTGTAAACTTGACCCCAAAGGCATGAGAGGTAAAAGCAAAAATAAACAAATGAAATTACATACAACTAAAAAGATTCTGCACAGCAAAAGAAATCATCGACCAAACAAAAAGGTAACCAATCTAATGGAAAAAGCTATTTGCAAATGACACCTCTGATAAGGAGTTAATATCCAAAATATATAAAGAATTCATCCAACTGAACAATGAAAAAACCCTAAACAATCCAGTAGAAAATGAGCAGAGGAACTGAATAAACACTTTTCCCAGGAAAACATATAGGTGGTCAACATATATATGAAAATGCTCAACACCTCTAGCTACATGGTAAATCAAATCAAAAGCACAATGAAATACCGCTTCACACCTGTTAGAATGGCTATCATCAACGAGACAAGAAATAACAAGTGTTGGCTAGGATGTGGAGAAAAGGGAAATACCTCATACACTGCTGGCAGGAATGTAAATTGGTACAGCTGCTATGAAAAAAAGTATGGAGTTTCCTCAAAAAATTAAAAATAGAGCTACTATATGACCCAGAAATTCCTCTTCTGGGTATCTACCCCCCCAAATTTGAAAGGACTTTCTTATAAAGATATTTGTACCCCCATGTTCACTGCAGCATTATCTACAATAGCCAAGACATGGAAACAATCTAAGTGTCCTTCAACAGATGATTCGATAAAGATGTAGCACATATATACAGTGGAGTATTACTCAGCCATAAAAAAGATGAAATACTGCCATTTGTAACAACATGAATGCTTTTTGAAAGTATTATGATAAGTGAAATAAGTCAGATGGAAAAAGACAAGAACTGTATGAATTCACTAATTGGGATATAGAACTGAAAGCAAAAAACAAATGAACTCATATCTATAAGGGGCAGGGGGCAGGAGGGAGGATGAAGAAGGTAAAGGGGGTCAAATGTATGGTGATGGAAGGAAACTAGACTTTAGGTCATCAGTGAGCACATGATAAGAGTATACAGCTTTGTATTATAAAGTTATAAGCCTGAAATGTATATAATGTCATTAACCAATGTTACTCCATAAATTTTTTTAAAGTATCCTTCAACAATTGTAATGAGGGAAGGTAGTGTATACGGGTGCAGATGCTTACGTGGGTGGAGGTGGAGGTGAAGGTGGTAACTTGTGGAAGTTCTCTTGTAATAGCTTCATTTTCTTGAGGACAAGAAGATGTAACATAACCAAGTGGGAGAGTGAACTGACTAGGGAATTTTAGTATGACTGCAGCAGTAAAGACCACTTGAGGTAGGCTTCAGTGGATTGTATTTCTGCAGCCACAGTTGAGTTGCTTACGTGCAAACACTGAGGGAGAGCTGAATTTAACCAGGGTTGTGGCTGTGCTAAAACAATAGGAAAAAGCAATGTAAGGAGGCAAGAGAGTTGAGGGTTTATACAGAGGAATGATTAAGTGATTTACCTGGAATTTAAGCAGGGTAAAAAGATAAAACTTACTGGAAGCAAAGGACAATAAAAATGCCATGAGGTCAAGAGACTGGAGGTCTCAGTAGGGGGTCAAGACTATTGGAGTTATAATACGAGACTATATATGAGCTGGAAAGACAGGAGCTGGTAGTCAGAAAGGAAGCAAAATATTGTCTCTATTTGGGGCCAGCATTCTAGCATCCAAACATTCTATTGTTTGTCACTTACCTGTTAACCACCGAAGTCTCCTTTTAGTGTGTGGAAGCACAGATGTTTTGCCTGGAGTGCTTTCTTTCCCCTTCTCCTAGTTTTATTCTTATGGTCTTTCTCAAATGAGATGATTCCATGAAATCAAGTCTTGTTGGTTTTCAAGAGTGAACAGAATCTGCAGACAGACAGGCATCATAATGAGCAGGGGTGTCTCTACGGAAGGTTGCGCAGTTCATGCACTGCACAAAGAACACCAGGCTGAATGGGTAGGTGGGGTTGAGATCCAGCCTAAGCTCTGTTCATTTAGCTGCAGCCCCATCACCAGTTGCCTTTTGTGCCCATAGTTTCATGTCCTGCTATGAAACTGTTCCTAGCGATGGCTTTTCTAATTCACAGAAAGGTGCTGTGTAGGCCAGGGAGCCCTGATTAAAACTGCACATGTGCTATAAGATTTTACCCAGAGGGCTAGATTTGGCAGGCAGATTTGTTTTTTTGCTGAGAAGTCCCTTGTGTTCTTTTGTGCTTCAAATATTCAGACTTTTTGAAGGAAAAGACACAATTATATTTTCTCAATTAAGTACATAGAGTAGCTCTTTATAATAGTTTTTATTTGGATAATTAAATTTTGCTTTTCCCCAAACCAATACATAGCTTTCTAGATCATTGATATTTAGGAAAAATGATGAAGTATGGGTCACATGAATTATTTATGGATCACTGCCACCACTATTTCTTGTTCATTTATCAAAAAAAATCTTACGAGGTCAGATTAACATAAGACATATATGTGAAAGTTGGCAGAAATTGCTTACATAGGTGTAAAAAAATTTCTACTTGCTCATTTGTTGTTTGAAGTTCTCCTTTAAAGCATCAGTTCACTTTGGGATACATTACTTATCAATGGTCCTTGAGTTTTTTAGGTACCTTTAGTTATGCAAATGTTTATAGTCTTCTTAAACTATTAAGCTTCATATAAAAATCTCTGCAAAGGCTTTTTTTTTTGGTAGGAATTCTGGCAATAACCACTCATTGAATTAAAAACATAATACAGAACAGTTTTGTAGAGACAAAACCATCCATGCTCACTGAAAGCAAATGTTAGTACAGGGCATGAGTCACAACTAGGACACTACAAAGGCTATTTTCCGCATACTTTTAGTCAGTAGTTAACCCAGTAAACGCTGTTAGGAGGTAGTTCAGTATCATTTCCCCTAATTTAATTGTAACAGAACGAAATGAGGCTATTCAACCAAGCTCTCCATCCCCAAGTGATTTCTGGATTACCCATGTGAACAATTTGCCAACTCTCTATGGTGTACCCCACTTCAGGCATGTGGAAAATTTTCATTGACACAAAGAGCAATGCTGATTGTGATCTTGCAAGCACAGCACCATTCTCCATTATTCTCCATGGCTAAGCTTTCATCAAAGACCATGCTACATTGTTCTGAACCCCTACATAGTTCTGAACCCCTCTGAGGACATCACGACTTCTTCTTTTATCCTTACCTAGAAATGCAATGTTTGGGCAAGAAAGGTAAAGTAAGGGACTTGGAAGAATATGCAAGGGATGGCCAAGATAGTGAGGCTGGGAATGCCTTCTCATAGGCGCTGATAATGTAGGTTCTTCACAGGGATACTCATTATTTTACCTAATTGTACAATGAACATCAAATTCCCAGTTTAACCTAGGTATAAAATGGCATGTGAAAGCAAAATATTTTTTCCCTCAAGTAATTTGGTATTAAAAATTATTCATGCCATTTAGACCAAACTGCAATATGCTTTACATTTCCAGTGTAGAAAGTTTGGTTCCCGAGTCCTGGTCCTGATGATGGCAAATCTAAATGATAAATGAAATAAATAAGTCATTTATCTGAATAGACTGAGCAACTGATTGAAGTATTTGATTGACAGGAGGGGAAATGCTATAGAATTATTTAAAAAACTTTAGAATACATTTTGACACGCATATATTAAAAGTTAGATTAGAAAGAATTTCAGTTTACCAGTTTTGATTTACTGTTTCATGGGTGAGGGAGCAGAGGATATTCTTAGACTGTGTGTTTGATATGTGTCTAGTTAATAATGAGTTTCTTTCCTCCACAGCAAGATACATATTAGTGCAAAATTTTAGTACCTAGACTATGACATCCGCATAACAGGAATAAATACCTCAAGTCAAAAAGCCAGTAAAATCTTATGTCGCATGAATATGCAGTTTTACTGCATTGCTCAGGCTTAGTATTATTTTTCAAGTTTTTGTTCTTATTTCACATCATGCATATATTTTAATTTAATCATGGCTATTTTCTTTAACATAAGCTATTTTAAGCATAAACTTTATTCCTAAATAGCTTCGGATTCATTCTATTAGTTAAACTCAGGTGCTATGGCCATACCACCCTGAATAAGCCCAATCCCATCAGTCACAGATGATCTTATCTCTTCCTTTGTGTATATGTGTCCTTGTTTGAAGATGTTTGCATATTCTTGGTTAGTATGCTTTTGAACCAGCTTGGAGAAGCCTCATTTACTTTTTAGCAGTTGGTTGGTTTTATAACCATCTCAGAAATCAGACACAGCACTCCCAGGTCTTCCAGAAGTAGTTTGTCTTTGAAGATTCATTTTCTTGAGGGGTACTGCTTTGCTCATTCAGTGAAGACTTTTGGGTATAAAAATGGAACAGAGAGTTTCAAACAGTTCTGCAGAAACTGCACTTTGGTCTCTAGACTTCGCTGTCCTTAGGAATTGAACCTGTCTCCTGGCTTGAATTCTTTAGGACTGAGGTTATCTTAAAACAGAAATGGTAGGAAAGCTTTCCTATGCTTTGGGTAGGAGACAAATTTGCTTTGGTAAAATCTGTGGCTGAGGAAAGCACACAGGGCCTGGCTGAAGAAGACATATGTCACCACTAGCCACCAGGTTAAGTTGTGGAATCCAAAGGTGACAGCCATGGAAATGTAGATCATCAGCTCTGCTAAGTAGTTAGGGGAAGAAACATATTCAAACCAGTCTCCGAAAGGGATCCGGTAGTTACAGTGAATGATCACTCCTGAAATGGAAAAAAAAAAACAAAAACTTCTGAACATTTGAAGCTGCAAAAAGAAAGTTTTACATCACTTCCCAAATCATTTACAAAAACTCTTATTAAGAGAAGAATATGACAGACCTGTGTGCAAACCACCTTCTGTCACACTTCCACTGTCAATCTACAATGTATTTAAAAAATCACATGCTTAGGTTATACTATCAGATATAAATAAGCACAAAAGGAAAGCCAGTTTCTTTAATAATCCTCCAAGCTAGAAATTAAGAGCTCAGATTCCAGAATGAGACTGCCTGAGTTCAAATCCTGACTCTTTCACTTACCATCTGTATAACTTCAGGTAAGTTGCTTAACCTCTCTGTGCCTCAGTTTCCTCATCTGTAAAACGAAGATAAGACTGTATCCCCCTCAAGTGAGTACTGTGAAGCTCTATGCAAAGTACTCAGAATAGGGCCTGTCACAAAATAAGCACTCGATAAATGATGAATAATACTATTCCATTTTTAATACTTCAAAAAGCCTAATAAAAATTGCACCTGTGATAAGTCAACACACGCTAACTAAAAAGTCAAGTTTTTTCTTTTGGCTTGGAATGATACTAACTCAGCATGGAAATACCAGTGCTCACATGCTGCTTAGACAGATAAATGCAAGACAGGCCACAAAATGCAGGAACAGAATAAAATCATAAATATCAGGGCTAATGGGGCCAGAGAGATCTTTCAGTATAATCCTCTCATTTCACAGATGGGAAGATCAAGACCCAGAGAGGTGTTCTGTCAAAAATGAATATTTGATAGATTAGTCAACTAGTGCAGGAAAGAAAAGAATGAAGAAACGTGGAAAACTAACTGAGGATCAAAATCCAAAGGCAGTGGCTCTAAAAGATATCTCACCTGCTTTGTTTTTTCTGAGATTGCCAAGAATGACGTGGCACTTATACTGATGGACAGATGACCAGATGAACATCATCATTCCGAGGATATGGAACCATCGAGCTTGCATCAAGAGATTTTTCCCTATCACATAGACTACAGAAATATGAATTATTAGCCGATGCTGCAAACTTTCAGAGGTTCAGGGAATTAAAAAATCATATAGTTAGTAGAACACAATTATCCACTTATTCTGTTCCTCATGACTAGAAAATTATCCTGACAGAATTTCTCAAGTACAGAGAGGGGAACACTATGCAAATTTGTTCCTCAGCCAGGGGCAGCTTCAATGGGCACTGGCAGAGAATTCCATAAGATACAGTCTTTTGTTCCTTCTTCAAAGGCTTTAAGCACAGAGTTTATTAGCTCTGTCTCCTGCCCTTGTGATGCAATTCTGTGGAGTGAGACAACTTTGCACTCCTATTTCTAAGCCTTATTTTATGTCTTCTTTCTTACATGCTATTGTCAGGAGAACACTGAAATCTCTCACTGAGCCACTATCCTAAGCCACTGTAAGGGAGACCCTGAAGGTAGAATGCTGACTGACTTAATTGGCTCTAGCCAATGAAGACAACCTCTGGAGGTAAAGACTAAGAATGGGGCTTTTCAAAAAGAGGAGAAACGTGAACTTCCAGATGAAGAAGAGTGTCCTTTTCTGATTAGAGATTTAGTTTTAAGAGAAGAAACACTCAAAGTATCATCTTCTTCTTTCTTCTCCAGCTATAAGGAAGAAAAGAAGAATGCAGGTCTTTTAAAAACTGGTATCAGAAAAGCTAATTAAGGACTTCCCTATCATCAGCAGGAAACATCAGGGACTGGGCTGAGGAAACAAAGTTGTCCATTGACAACAGGGAAGAGCCTGAGGCTCTGGAGCCAAGAGGGAGCCCTATGAAGCTGACTGAGGTAAGAGAAAGCAAGGATCATACTATTCCATATGGGTACCTGGAAGTAGGACTCAGTTGATTACAGCTAATGACTAATGACAGTCCAACAAAGTCTACCTGTGTTAATTTATTTAAAAACTCACTCTATATAAATGATCTACTACAGTCTTTTAGTATTTACTAGGTTTAGCCATTTAACTAAAAGGTTATTTTTTATAAACCAAAAATAAGCAAAATGTGAAAAATACAGATTTAAATCGAAAGGATTTTAAGAACAAGTCACTATAAAAGTTGAAGCAAGTATCTTGAAGTTCACATCACTACCAAGTCACCTACTCTAAATGTAGAAAAATTATATATGAGGAAAAAAAGATATGTTAAAGTAGGTTGAAATTATGATGCAGGAAAGGGAAGGCAGGCGGAAGGCTCATACTTACTGAGAGTCTAATTTGTGTAGTATTTAATTATCCATTAATTCATTAGTTACTTAGTGGGTGTCTACTAAGCCTGGCACTGCTTGCAGACATGAGGCATAAAGCTATGAATACATCAAACGAGATCCCAGTCCTCACAGACACACATTCTAGTGGCAAAAAACTTATACAAATGAGTAAATCAATCAATAACCCAGAAAATTTCAGGTAGAGATACCCTGAGGAAAAGAAAACAGAACAGTGTAATGGCGAGTGACTGGGGGAGATTCTCTAGACTTTGAAGACAAGGAGACGTGAAGACCTGGGTAGTTTACAGATATTCTTTCTTTTCTCTTTCAGAAGAACCCTCTGGAATAACTGTATGTCCCTAATTATAGATGAAGGTTCTGAAGCTTGGAGAGGTTAAATAAGCCAGAAGTCAAACTAAGGCCTATCTGATTCCCAAACCCATTTCTATCAGATCCTACAGCTGGCAAAATGCCCCAGTGTATTCTCTCTCAATAAATTCCTAAAACTCATTCTCTTCATATTGTCTCAAATGACCACAGATGACCTCTTGAAGAACAAGTAGGTAAAAAAAAAAAAAAAAAAAAAAAAAAAAAAGGCAGCGTCAGAAAAGAGTATCTAGAAAACTATTTTTGTGGATGCCCTGACTGGCTTTTCTTCACCAGTCACATAGGAGAGAGGGCAGAAGGTGGGGTCCAAGCAGCACAGAAAATTCCAGAAGAGAAATGGAATGCCAATGGAAACTAACAGACTGAAAGCTAGTGGGTTACTAAAGTGCTTAGAAAAGCTCCTTTGGATGAAAAACTCACACCGTTTACCAGGAATGCCAGCTTGACCCATGGTATAGGGCTGCACACAAATGCCACTGCAGAAGGCTCAGGGAAGAACGACAGACTTAAGTTCAGAGGAATTAGATGGAGAGATGCTTGCGGAATGGCTGCAGCCAATAAATAATTCATGAACTGAGAAAGATCATCAATAAGCTGTACTTGAAAATCATTCCTCAAGTCACAGAGGCCTTGAGTTGTACAAAAGCAAGAGAGCGAAGACATTCAAGGGACACTGATACTGAAACCAAGCACAAGAAGAAAGCTCCCTCACTGAGGACTGGAAATGTCTAGATCTTGCTCTCAATTTATGAGGATGGCAAGGGTAGCTTTAGGAAACATGGAGCCTTGAACTTGGAGAAAACGGTCATCAGAGATCTACCCTACAGTGTCTGGGCTGATGGATACCAAGGCTGCAGGGGGAAGTTAACCTCAGCACTGAAAACTCATTTCACTCACCCAAAATGGCTTCTTTATAATAAGCATGCACTGTTTTTACCTAAATGATAGTCGTATATGTTAGATATTCACCTCCCAGCCAAAAAAAAAAAAAAAAGGAAAAAAAAGAAAGAAAAACCACTTCATTTCTTCCTCTTAAACAAAGGTCAAGATTTAGGTTCTCTCCTCCTGGTTAGTAAGAGCTCAGAACTGTTAAGACACAATTTTGATTTGCCACATTCTTTTGTCCTCTCCCTCAGGCTGCCTCACTTGAAGAAAAGCTTTGTTATAATGGCAACAAAATGGCTCCCTCCTCCTTCTTCAAATCACTACTATTCACTATGAGTCGATGTCACCTACCCCTCCTCTGGTTTTCTATGATTAAATCTTGACCACACTTCTCCCTCCCCAGCTTCCCCCTCAGCCTCCCACACAAACATCCCAGGATGACTGAGGCTTTGGTGAAGCAACTTTCTTTGCTGAATCTTTCTCCTGTTCCTGGGTGTCCCCTGCTCCCTGTCCAACTCTTGACCACACTCCCTCTTTCTCTCCAGGCTTACTCCACATGAGTTCATTGACTTCCCTCCAAGAGAAACCTCACATCTGGTTTCTTCATCCTTAAACCGAGCCTCCTGAATATTTTGCACTTTACCATCTCTACTGAAGGCACACTGCTCATGTTGGCATCTTTTGGGTTTTAGCAGTCAAGGTTAATGTACATATCCTTGGGCATATTGACTTTTTAAAGCTATCAGAGTACAAAATCCTCAAATGCAAAGTGGACTGGATAGGTATCCTACTGTCAAACTTCAGTAACGTGTGGTGGGGAACTTTGTCTAAAGAGTACCACGTGCTTCCATCCAGTGATTCAGCTGACAGAGCCCGGGAACCACTCACCATTCCTGCCATCCATTGGCACTTGGCTCAGCACAGTTAGGCCGACGAGGACATAGTAGACAAGTCCAAAACAGTACTGTACGATGTGAATCATGGCACTGGAGAAGACACTGACATAGAAGCACTCAAAGAGCCTTCGCAAGCTGTGTAGCCATAGAAACACTAATACCAAGAATGCAGACAGCGCCAGCTCACCCCCTACAATTCAGAAAGCAAAACATTCAGATTTCTCTTTCCTGAATTAATTCATTTATGTTTTCCCCTGTTGTTACACACAGCATTAAACAAGATTAGAGCTAGGAAAGGGCCCTATAAATCATCCGGTCTAACACTTTCAATTTTTTAGCAATGAGAAAGTGGGCCAAGTGAAGTCAAGGAATTTGGCTCAAGTTACACAGTTAAGCTAGTGACAGAGCTGAGACAAACAGATCTCTTGACTCTGCTCTGCCACGTGAAAGCCTTCCAGGTTGCATGGACAGCATCGTGAAGGGTCTGTGCACTCAGAATCCAGGGTGTGCGGTTCTCTGAGCCCTGGCATTAATAATAATGAAGATGGTCAGGAAGAGTTCCTGGATGATGCCTGAGCAATCCCACTTGGTGAGATCCATGGGATCAAGGATGCCGAGAGACATAGGCACCCACAGAGGCAGAAAGGAGGACAGGAATGGAGACAGGAAGAACTATGCATTCCTTTCCATATTAAAAAAAAAAAAAGAAATTATACTTTTAGGAGACTGTGAGCCTTGAGATCTATGTTCCTACCTGCCTCTTACGCAAAAGAAGTCAGAAGAAATGCGGGTTTTTAAAATGACATAAAAACCTAGATTTTTAAAAAGTAGATATCACACATATACATACACACATTAGGATACAATAAATATACAATTTAATGAATTTTTACAAACCAACCCGCCCCATCCATATAACTAGCACCGAGATCCAGACACAGAACATGACCAGCACCCCTTGTGTTCCCTTCTAGGCATCGCTCCTCTCCTCCCTGCACCCTCCCAGGGGTAAGCCCACCCTGACTTCTATCAGCTGTAAATTAGCTTTGCCTGTTTTTGTATTTTAAATATGGCAAAACCTAGTTAAAACTCTTTTGGAATAGAATAAAACAAATACCCCAAAAAAATTCCTCACTACCAACCCTCCAAATACCAGAACCCCAACCAGCCCCACAGTAAACAAAGAGATAAATTTTCAGTGCCTGAAGTGAGATTCACTGAGGTACCCTTCCCTCCCAAATAGGATCTGCATTTGGTTTCTCTTCTGACTATCATCTTTTGCAACAATTTCTGGTTATACAGAAAAGGATTGTTCCTAAGGAGCCAGTGGCTTGGCTGCTGGAACAAAGGACAGAGATAGTATGAGAATAATGTTTCTAATTCTGTCCCTCACCCGCTGCCTGACATTACTTGAGGCCACTTTTGTTTTAACCTTCAATTCTTTATTTTAAAATTCTTCTTTATCTGAGGCAAATTTAATGGCTACTTTGTAATCATCTGGTCAACAACTATAGTCAATTTTATTATATAACCAAAGCCTTCTGACATAACAAACATTTTTAACCAGTGATCTAAAAGTGATTTTCTATCAAATTTCTGGAGTTCTGAGACATGGTTTTGGTTGGACTATATAAATGATAATTGTTTCAAGGCAAGCCCAAGGACTCCTAAAAGCTTTCCCCCTTTTAAAGACTTCTATATAAATTTGGCAACAGTATGAGAAATACCAGAGGGAGAACAGCCAGTCCTGTACACAGCCCAGCACTCACTAAAAAGTCAGAGACGAAGAGTTAACTCTTAACTCTGCCATGATCTCAATGAAGGACCTGGAGACATCTTGTTGGGATGGCTATGAACCATGAAGAATTCTGTTGCCCTCACCCTCCACTTGCCAGTTCCCACTGAGGTGGAACAACTTTACCAAGAACAGCTCCCTACAGACAGGAAGGACAGGAACAGGAAGCACTGGTTGTGATTAGTCAGGAGAGTCCTTACCTCGGAATTGTACAGTCCCAAGAATTCTGAGTAAAGCATGAAGCCAATATGGAAAAGGCACTCCCATAAACAGAGACTGAGTAAGGCACCAAATCAGGAAGCCATTCCACAGCACTGAGACCATATAGAAGTGAGAAAAATATCTGCAAAGGGAGAACAAGTTAGGCAATAATCAGGGCAGAGCCACTTTACTATGCAGGAAGACTATTTTTAGTTTCCTTCTCCTCTTTCCCCCATTCCCAAAGTACAGTTTCGCTTTTTAATAGAACCTGAATCCTACAGGTCCAAGTATAAAATTTTCCTTTCAAATGATGGGATCTGTTAACTCACAGGAAAACCCCCCTGAGGTTAAGAATATAACTGACCCTGTTAAACTTGGACTGAGGGTCAATCAGCAATTTCTCTTATCTCTGGGTAACTGGATTGTGGTCAAGTTCCAAAATAGAGGGCCACAAGCTCTGGCAAAGAGAACCTAGACTGTGCTAACAGAAGACAAATCTGTGAAAGATTTCTAAATCCCTGAGCAATATTGCCGCAATAGCCATATAACTGTTACCTAAGACTTGCACAATTACAGGCTCTCAGGGCTGTAAGAACCCTTAGAGGTCTTCTGAATCACTGTTTTTCTAAATTATGTTGACCTAAAAGACTTAGATGACAAATATTAACTCATAAAACTACACATCAATTCCTAATGGTTACAGCTCTCATTGTACTTCCAAGTACAATGCCTGTTTCGCAATCAACAGTTACAAATAAAACCATACCACCAATAAAAATTGCAACTAGCAATGTTAATTTGATGTACAAGGTGATGTTGGTTTGCTGAAAGGAAATCACCTAATACGGCACAAGGGCCTACCTACAACAGTCCATTTACTTTTTTCTCTCAAACCAATTTAAAATCATTCTGACTCTGCAGGGTGCCTGGAGGTCATTTGGCCTTCTCTTGTCTTCGGTGTAGCATTTTATATTATAATTTATATTAAGTCCCCATCCCTCTGTCTCATTAGACTACGACAAAGATGACTTGGAGTCAGGAGGAGTACACATAAACTTAGATACTCCTCTTCCAGATAATCCAGAATATTCTTGTATCAGAACCCACAGCTCCCCCAGACCACGCCCACAACCCAGTCTGATGAACACTGATCTAATCTGATCATTCCACAGCAAACCACTTAATTCTCCCGACTATTGTTACAGATTTCATCACTGGATCTGCCTCTCTGAGCCATCCTATTTGTTATTCTCGATTCTGATCTCCAGGCTCAAGAGCTTAGTTTCCTCAAAATTTCATGCATCAGTGTCAATTCCACAGCCCCTCTCCACTCCGTAGGCCACTGGCCTTTGGTTGCTTTCCGGGTCTTTCTTAAGTCACGCTTTGGAGACCTGAGCCCAGGTCTGGTCTGAGTGGCAGGAGTAGAGCAGAATGTCAGCAGCAACTTGCTCTACAGGCGCCCATGGAAAAGGAAGGGGGCTGGCTTCTGAAGAGCAACTTCTGGGCCAGTCACTTTACTTATTTCTTCACAAATATTTACTGAACACTTAAAACATGCCAGGCAATGTTCTTGGAGTCGAGGACTCAGCAGAGAGCAAAGAGACAAGGTCTCTGCCTTGATGAAGGTTACCTTTCAGCAGTCAACAAATGAACCTGCAGACATCTACCTAATGCTAGGTGAGGGGGCGGAGAGGGCGCAGAGGGGAGGCTATTCTGATGGGTGGTCAAGGATGGCCCCTCTGGAAGTGACTTTTGGTTAGAATGAGTAACCCTTGTGAATTTGAGGGGAAGAATTTTCTAGGCAGAGGAAATGACAACCACAAAGGCCCTGAGGTGCAATACAGGACACTAGGAGGAGAGGGAGAGGAAGTGGGGAGGGGGATGGGTGATGCTACGGGGTCTTGTAAGGACATTGATTTTTAGTAAGAGTGAAGGGAAGCCATTTGAGCAGAATGACTTGAAGCAATACTTTGTTTTAAGAATCTCTCTGGCTGATAGAATAGTTCTGGAAACATAGTGGTGATGGTTGCATGAAAATGTGAATGTATTTAAAGCCACCGAGCCATAATCTCAAAATGAGTTAAAATGATAAATGTTATGTCATGTATGTTCCACTACAATAAAAAAAAGGAGCATTGCTTATTCATTTTACTCTTCTTTAAGTTAAAAAAAAAAAAATCCTTCTGGTAACTAGGTAGAGATCAGTCTAGTGGGGAGACCAGTTTATCGAAAGATTAATTCTTTTCATCTTCACAAGCGTGTAAAATTTATGTGGTTATATTCACATGGCAGATGAGAAAACTGAGGCTCAGAAAGGTTAAGTTACATATCCAAGGTCACACAGTAAGTGGCAACATTTAGCTCCAGACTCAGCCCTGATGACTCTAAGTTAAAATCACACTGCTATGCTCCTATTCACGCAATCAAGACTTGCCTGAACCTGCTTTTCTGGCCCTACATCACATGTACCAATTTATACGAAGCCTAAAGCTAACCAAGTAGCTCAAGTATGTTTGGTATAAGCTGCTAATGCACATCTTGTGCTCAAATTGTGCCATGTGTTTTTGATTCATAGGCAGACTATTTTACTTATTACTATGTTTTGTACACTTTATTTCTTGTTTTGCTTGCCTGATTTCCTTCCATAGGAAACATGTTCTTCTACTCTTTATACAAGGTTATACCTCTTGCTTTTTAAAGACTCAGCTCCAGCATCAAAATGCAGATCTAAAAACTCCACTTCCTTCTGTTTCAGACTCTCCCCCTTTTTCCTCCCTTGGCATTTTGCTTAATTGAAGCACTGTTTTCCTAGCCCTTGGGAGCATAGATAAGGTGACCCTTACAGTAATACAGAGCTTAACACTGAACAATCTCTCCTTTAACAAACATTTTCATGCTTATTATAAGCCAGGGACTTGTCAGGTGCTGTAACTGAGCAAACTAAAGCTGGGAAGAGAAGAAGGAATGCTGGTTATGACAAAATCATACTTTTAAACAGGGTGGATAGGGCACACCTCATTGAAAAGGTATTTGAGAGTTATAGGAAGTGAGTGCATAAGCCATGTAGCTATTTTGGAGAAAAGCTTTCCAGGTAAAGGAAACAGGCAGGCAGTGCAAAGGCCCTGAGGTGGGAGAGAGGACTGGCAGAGAAGCCCAGAAAACTGGACTACAGCCACATGGGGGATACACTGTAGGAAACAAAGTCAGTGACTTTGAGAACAAGACTGTATAAGATCTTGGGCTCTTCCTGTTAGTGAATTAGAAGCCACTGGATGGTTTTGAGCCGGGAGACATGACCTAATTTAACACAAATCTGTGACCACAGGAACTGATGCCAGGCTCGGTGAAGGGAGTAATAGGGTTAACTAAGAAAGGGAACTAATGTTTATCTAGTTTTAAGTGCCTGGCCTTGGACTAAGTGCTCTAAGGTCATCACCACCTACATGCTGAGCAGGTGCTACTACGCTAACGCTCTAATCCATTCCACCACCTATGGCCTTTTAATCCAGTCTTCTCCACACAATGGCTAGTCATCCTTTCAAAAGGTAAATCACAGTAACGCCATGTCTCCTTCCTCATCTTAAAGCCATCAAAGGCTTTCCATACATTCAGAATAAAATCTAATCTCCACCAGGGCCTGTAAGGACTGGTGAGCAATGAACTCATCTCCTGTCTCACTCCTCCTTGTCAATCCTTTCCAGCTTGTCACTGCCACCACCACTGCCACCCCCACCAATTTTGCTCTTGATCAAGTAACCCTGCTGGATTTCCTCTGAAGCTACTTATCACCACCTGAAGTTATTTTGCTTGTTTTACAAGATTTGTTTACATATTTACTGTCTGTCTTACAAGAACAAAAGCTCCAAGGAGTCTAGAATAGCTCCTGAAACATAGTCAGTAGTACTCTATAAACGCTGGTTAAATATGAATGAACGAGAAGGTAGCTCACCAAAAGTTACTGAGTAAGCAGTCAGCAAAAAAAAAAAAAAAAAACCAAAAACAACAAAAAACAAAAAAAAACAGTTAAACCTAAAACCATTTTTTAAATTCTTTCAAAACATTGATCAAGGACCTTATTATTTGTCAGGCATTGTGCCAGGATATGGTAACAAACATACAAATGTAAATGTATGGAAAGCATGTAGTCTAGAGCAGGGATTCTTAACATTTTATCTTCCATGGACTCCTTTGGCAGTATGGTGAAGGCTACAGGCCCCTTCTCAAAGTGTTACTATAAGCTTAAAATATGTAGGTATTACAAAGGAAATCGATGTGTTGAAATATAGGTAACACAATTACTAAAATCCAAATTCGTGATATAGTAATATATGTGCTTCTTAATTAATGTGTCAAATAACAAGATCTTAGTTGGGAATAATTACAATACTCTTGTGTTTTGCAGTCTACAATATTTTTAATGTGTAATATAAAAAAACTGTCACAAAATTGCAGGTACTACTAATTCCACTGTAGTTTGTTAACTACATTCATTAAGGAAATGGTGAATTGTACCCAGACGTTTGTGAAATAAAGATGTAATTTTTTTTTCCAATCCAAGTTTGCCCTGAATGGATCCCCTGGAACTCTAGTTAGGACCCCTGGAGTCTAGTGGGGAAAGTCTGGATGGCTCTCTTTGTCTCTAGTGCTCAAGTCAACTGCAATGTTTTCATACTATTTTGAAATTTTAGAAAAAGGAGAAGTACTTCCACATATTTAATGCAAATCAAGAGCAGTGTGAGGTCACATATTTATTCAGACTTTCTGGGATATCAAAACTCTAAGAACCAAAAAGTAAACAAGAAAGGCAATCATCACCTAATTTAAAAAACCTATCAGACAGGGGTAATGGAATCAAACATACATTCCATGAACTGATTTAAGGTTTTATTCTTACCTCCTTAGGGGGGGAAAAAAAATTCTGAACAAAATTATCTAAGTACTGTTTTTAGGTGCAGAAATGGGATTTACAGCTGCCTATTTCTAAGTGTAAAAATTATAGATTTATTTTTACTTTTAAGAAGCATTTTTGCCTTTCATTACTGACTTACATTTGCTATACCTTCTCCAGTACTAAAAGAAATGTCTGTTTAAATTTAGAAAAAAGAAAAGCAAAACAAAGTACCATGAGAAGTTCCACTCTTACCTACTTCTCTTCCACTCTGGAAGAAAAAAAAGGTGTAAATTATTTTATAACATAGTAGAAATTACAAGAAGCCCAAAGAGTACCATTTGTTGCAGTAATAAATATAGGAAAGGTGGCAAGTGTGTTTCTTGGCTGTTAGTATAACAATGGACTTGAGTAGTAACAGCTGTGGTATGGCGGGGGCAGAGAAGTAGGTAAGTGCAGGGAATGATTTGAAATGTGTCCTTTAATTCATGGACGCTAGTATCTTTTTCAAAATTCAGAAAAGAAATTGTTAGAATTCACGCTAAGAAACAATTTTTTTCCTTCATTTTATAACATTAAAAAATGACAACCCAGGAATGTTCCTGCTATAAAGTAGAAAAGACATACTGCAATCAAACATAATAAAGAAAAAAAAAAGATGACAGGTATTTTTTTGCTTAAAAATACACTCTAAGAATTAGGATGTTTAACCAATTTGTCTTGAATAATTCTGCTTTTTCCCAAGGCCTCATTCCATTTACCCTTCCTCAGAATGACCTAGTTCTCTCTTCTCAGCGTAACACCTGATCAGTCTTTCTCCAACACTCAAAAGTAGGGGATTTCCCACGTTTCAGAAGGCAAATTATACTTAGCTCCTTTCTTGTCTTCGGGACATTGCCTATGTGAGGTTTAAGCGACAAGCAAGGTGTTTTAATACATCAGAAACCATATAACATTCCTTCAGATTCCTTCCTAAATGCCAACTTAAGATGCATCTTAAAGGTAGAAAAGTCACTGCTACATGCCTACCATCTGGAAGTGTTCGGCTGATTCTTATTAGCTATGTTCTGAATTCGAAGTAAAAAAAAAAAAAAAAAAAAAAACCACAAAAAATCCAAACTATATCGAGTCTCAAAATTTCTGAAAGAATTCTATAAGCCCTAATGATTTAATCTTTGTTGACTCTGGTTATGAAATATGTTAAAAGTCAAATGGAGCTTCGGGCTCAAGCTTGCCTTACATGTGCCATCATGGGCAATTTTCTCCGGGGAAACCTGCGGAGGGTCAGTGCAGGAGAAGGTCAGTGCAGCGGACGGTGGTGTTGCCAATTGTGAAGACCAGCATCTCGCCATTCGAGGGTCGGGGAGACAAACAGGGAAAACAGAGGTGCGAAGGGAGGACCTGCCTTCATTTCTAGTGAGTTCTGGCGACTTCAAGTTTGATTATGAGCCTCTGGAGTGCAGGGGAGGGGAAAGAGGAGAATTTGGGGACAAAGGAGACTAATTTGCTGCCTGGCGACCAGGCCTAAATTCGGAAACGCTGCCATTTTTCCCGAGGGAAGGACTCCGTGAGGCCGCAAGTTCACGTCCCTGCGCCCTGGGCAGGGCGCGTGGCTCGGCACGTCTGTGTTGGTGGACAGTCGGGACATTCCACCCCCAGGGCCACGAAGTGGACGCAGGCAGCGCTAGGTGCCAGGCCCAGGCAGCGCGGCGTCGGAGCACACTCCTGGCCCAACCCGGCCGGACGAGCGCCAGCCCCGCGCCCGCCTCTGCTGCCCCCTGCCGGCTGCGCGAGCCTGGAGTCCCGGACTCTCCGCACCTTGGCAGCCCAGACTCGCGCCCCCGGTGCGGTTACCTCTTGGGGACATCAAAGCTCAAGCAGACGGCCGGGCGCAGTGACGCCCTACTCTTGGTTTTTCCATAGCGGATCAGGTCCTGGAAGAGCGCGCAGCTGGAGAGCAGGCCAGGCGGCACGAGCTGCAGCAGCAGCGCTAGCAGGAAGGCGGCGGTCAGCGTGAGCCACAGAGCGCGCAGCGGGGTCAGCGCGGAGAGCTCGGCCCCCGCCCAGGCAGCCATGGCCCGCGCGCCAGCTTCCGCGCTGCCTCGCTCCGCACCGCCACCCGGCGCAGGAGCAGCTCTTCGC
>NW_011888858.1:3231850-3232229 GCF_000151845.1 Pteropus vampyrus
CCTGCGGAGGGTCAGTGCAGGAGAAGGTCAGTGCAGCGGACGGTGGTGTTGCCAATTGTGAAGACCAGCATCTCGCCATTCGAGGGTCGGGGAGACAAACAGGGAAAACAGAGGTGCGAAGGGAGGACCTGCCTTCATTTCTAGTGAGTTCTGGCGACTTCAAGTTTGATTATGAGCCTCTGGAGTGCAGGGGAGGGGAAAGAGGAGAATTTGGGGACAAAGGAGACTAATTTGCTGCCTGGCGACCAGGCCTAAATTCGGAAACGCTGCCATTTTTCCCGAGGGAAGGACTCCGTGAGGCCGCAAGTTCACGTCCCTGCGCCCTGGGCAGGGCGCGTGGCTCGGCACGTCTGTGTTGGTGGACAGTCGGGACATTCCA
>NW_011888858.1:3234044-3261282 GCF_000151845.1 Pteropus vampyrus
TGGCGCTCGCTGGTCGCTCTCTGTTCCTAGTCTGACTCAGGGATACCTAGATGGAACCTCAGGATATGGACCAACAATATGATTCAAAGAAACGAAACTAACAAGACCACGTGCTTCCAAGTCTTCATCGCTGCATCTTTTTAATGGAAAAATGAAAACAACCTTGAATGTTTTACGTTAGGGTATTTAGCTAAATCATGGCACAATAGCACGTTGGAACAACGTGCAGCCATTAACACGATAAAGAGGAAGAGTGTAGAAACGTGAAAAGCTGTATGATGACAGAGTACGTTTAATGAAAAAAAAGGCTTACAATAAAATACATAGCTATAATTGCAAACGACTATATTAATGCGAATGTGTGTACATATAGATAACAAAGGCAGGCTATACACAGAATGAATAGGATATTGTGAATGTATATAATTTAAACACGTAAAGTAGAAAATCAAAGCAATTTCAAATAACTCAAAAATGAAAGCGGTAAAAATTATTTAAAAAACATCTGTCCTCTCCCTACTGGATTTCCATTCCCTAGGGGCAAAAAGTTTTTAACTCCAGCAGCTCTTCTGATATTTACCTCCTTGCAGCTTCTTGACTCACCTGTTTTGAACAATATTGATTTTCAGTTACAATAAAAAAATTTAACTCAGGTAATTTAAAAAAAAGGCTTTAAAATGTCAATTCCTACAACTCTTGTATGCCTGTTATATGAGAGGCACTGTTTTGGACACTGAGGACAGAGAGGTTTAGAGGACAAGGTCGCTGCCTTTTTGGAGCTTACAGTCTTGAGACTGGGTAGATGAGATGTGGAAAAGGTGAGAGCAGCCTATCTGACCAGAATGAGATAACCTACAGGTGTGTTAAATAAACATCAGGGAATTGAGTGGTTTGGATTGTTGAATGTACTGGTATTCTTGCTTCTTTGTGCAAGGACACCTAAGCCTTTACTAATGCCTTGAGGGACATGTTGATAAAGGATAGTCAAATTGGGTTCCAGCTAGGACAACGAGGCCTTTTTGTATGACCAAAGATCTCTTTTGGAGGGATTACCCCTTCATTGTTTCTTCATTGTTCTTTGGATAACCGGTCGGAAATGCAGCTGGCCTCTCTAGAACATCCTTTTAGACAAGCTACTTGTGAATGCATTGCAGGGCCCAAGTTTCCTGGGTGGAAGACTCTCTTATAGTTATCTGACCTGGAGAAAAATGGCAAAATAAGGTAGGGTGTGTGTGTGTGTGTGTGTGTGTGTGTGTGTGTGTGTGTGTGTGTGTGTGCACGTGCGCACATGTGTAGTGGAAACAGGAAAGCTTGAGGCCAGAGGGAAGAATTATTCCATATTTTTTGATTGGGTTTAATCAGAAGGCACAGTTTATATTCAGACAAACCTCCTATAGAGGGCAGTAGCTGAATAGGAAGTCGCAAGTGAAACTACAGAGAGCACTGGTAAATGTCTAAATCTTCCCTGGAGCGAGTGGTTTCAAAAGTGGAAAACCAGGCTAAAGTCTGTTAGAGAGAGTATTCATTGCCAATAAATATCAGTCAGTTTTTGTCTTTCTTCATTTAATTACTTGTACTATATGATCAACAAACCTCTGGCCTTGTCTGTAGTAAATGGCAATGCCATTCTTCCAAAAGTTCAGGCTAAAAACCCAAACTCAACCTTGATTCTTCTCACAGCCTAAATACAATCTGTCAGCAAATCCCTTTGGCTTCACCTTTAAAATGTGAATTTGAATTCGGTCACCTCTAGAGTCAATGCCTTACTAAAAGCCCTAGTCAATTCAATAAATAAGAAAAGAAATAAAATTCTGAGGACTACAGAGTAAGAAACGAACTGTCATTTGAAGAAAATATGAAACTCCAATAGAGTCTTTAGATAATCTATTAGAACTAATAGGAGAGTTTGGTAAGGTTCCTGGATACAAAAATCAATTTATAAATATTGATTATTTCTATTTGCCAGGGACAAACAGAAAATAAATGTCTTAAAGATACTATTTTCAATGGCAAAAAATATTGTGTCTAGGAATAAATCTAATATAAGATATGTAAGTCTTTTTCAAAGAAAATAAAACATTACTGATATTAAAGAAGACATATTTTACAGGAGAAAGTTACTAAGCTCACAGATTGGAAGATCTGATATGGTTAAGATGACAAGTCTCCCTAAAGTGATTTATGAAATAAATAAAATCCCAATCAAACCCAAACTTTTTTTTTATTATTATGAAATCCAGTAAGTCTCAAGTGTACAATTCAACAGTAAGTCATATATATACTGCATTGTATATTCATTGCCCATAGTTAGATTTCTTTATGCCACCATATATTTGACCCTCCCCTTCCCCTGCTACCCTCTGGTAACCACTAATCTACTATCCATGCCCATGAGTCTCTGTTTGTTTGTTCTGTTTGTTGCTTTTAGATTTATGTTCCACATGTAAGTGATATCGATGGTTTTCAACTTTTTCTGTCTGGCTTTTTTTGCTTAGCATGATTATCTCAAGGTCCATCCATGTTGTCACAAATGACAGTATTTCATCTCTTCTTATGGCTGAGTAATATTCCATTGTATATATGTACCACAGTTTCTTTAGCCAATCATCTATCATAGGACACTTTGGTTGCTTCCATGTCCTGGCCACTGTGAATAATGCTGCTATGAACATCTGTGTGCATATATCTTTTCGGATATATGTTTTCAAGTCTTTGGGGTAAATACCCAATAGAGAGATTGCTGGATCATATGATAGATCAATTCTTAGGTGTGAGATGGTATCTCATTGTAAACCCAAACTCATACTGTTTTCCATAGAGGCTGTACCAATTTACAGTCCCACCAGCTGTGTATGAGTTTCTTTTTCTCTGCATCCTCTCCAACATTTGTTATTACTTGTCCTGTTGATAATAGCTATTCTAACAGGTCTGAGATGGTATCTCATTGTAAACCCAAACTTTTTATGAAACTTAAGCTGATTCTAAAATTTGTATGGAAGTAAGAAGAGCTAACGATGATCAAAGCACTCAATTACAGTTGACATTCTAGGTACTCTCAAAGACAAAGAAGAAGGTTGGAGGACTTGCTCTATGAGATATTAAGACTAATACAGTACTAGACTTACTGTGGTCAATCACTTTGTAAGGTATATAAGCGTCTAAGCACTATGTTGTACACCTGAAACTAATACAATATTGTATGTCAACCAAAATTAAAACTAAATTTTAAAAAAGGAGATAAAAAATGACTAATGCAGATCTATAGTAATTATGTCAGTGTGGTACGGAAGCACCAATAGACATCTAGACAATGGAACATAATGGGGAGTCTAGAAACAGACCCCCATGTAAACAGACACTTGATATATAGTTGAAGTTGCATAACACATCAGAAGGAAAAGGTTGAACTTTACCATAAACGGGACTAGGACAAATGAGTAAACCTGAGAGATAGCGACGGAGTTGGGAGTGGGGGCAAAGGGGGAATGAAAACTGTGGCAATGAGGAGTGAGGGTAAATGCTTTTGAGAGATGTATGCTTTGCTGCTTTTCTTTCTCAGCCTGAATTCATGCTCTGTCACTACTTTTCTCTACATTTCATCCCCCACACACCAGTTCTCATTCCCTTCCTTCTCTTATGGCAGGGGATTTGCAGGGCCACTGAAGTTTTCACGTAGGACCACAACTAAACTTTTACAAAAGCTTCTAACTGTTCTCCTGCCTTTTGTCTCTCCCAGCCTCATCCTACCCTATTCCTATCTTCCACTCTGCTTCCAGAAATAGCTGAAAGGTCTAACCATGTTACTCTCCTCAGTCACACTCCTCCCCTGCTCCACCCTCCACCTGCCTGGCATGAAGCTTGGAACAGTTGTTGGGCTTGCTCCTCCCTGGCTAGTTCTTAGAGTTCTGCCTGAGTCTTCTGAACGGCTTTGGCTTTATTTCATCATAGCTAGGACTGGAGCCCATGGCTTCCCACTCACTTCCCTCAGCTGCATAACTCTTTGCCTTAGGCTGCTCCAGGCCAATGCAGCTGACGTAAGTCCAACCTTGCTATGTGCCCTTCATTTCTTCCCTCGTGTTATGGGTTGAATTTTGTCCCACAAAAATTCATATGTTGAAGTTTTAAGCCCTCCTCCCAGTACCTCAGAATGTGACCTCATTTGGAGATAGAGTCTTCACAGTATTTATTCATTTAATAAATTATTCAAGCACAAGCAGTTTTTGTTATCATATGCTGTATTCCCCATCCATTAAGAATAATCTGCTTCTTCCCACCCTTTCACTCTCAATCCTGCTGATAGGACATGATTTAGGATTTTTTTAAATTAATAGACTTATTTTTTAGAGCACTTTTAGGTTTACAGAGAAATGAACAGAAAATACAGACAGCTCCTTTATACTCTTTTATTATCCTTTTGGTGTCCATGAGGATCTGTAGAGATATTCCCTCTTTAATATCTGATAGTAGTAATTCGTGTTATCTTTTTTCCTTCGAAAAAAGGCTAGAGGCTTATTGGTTTTATTAACCTTTTCAAAGAATCAGCTTTTGGTTTTGTTGATTTTTCCCACCGGTTTCCTGTTTTCAATTTCATTGATTTCTTCTCTAGTTCTTGTTTCTTCTGCTTACTTGGGGTTTAATTTACTATTTGTTTTCTAGTTTCCTAAGGTAGAAACTTAATGATTTTAGATTTTTCTTCTTTTCTAATATATGCATTTAATTTCCCTCTAAACGCTGTTTTGGCTGCATCTTACAAACTTTGATAAGTTGTATTTTCATTTACATTTAGTTCAAAATATTTTAAAATTTCCCTTGAGATTTATTTCTTGACCCATGTGTTTTTTAGAAGTTTGTTGCTTAATCTCCATATATTTTGGGATTTTCTAGTTATCTTTCTGTTATTTCCATCTTAATTCTGTTGTGAAATTAAGGTGGCAGGAGAGAAATAACTGCTAATTTCTTGGGAATAACTTTTACTTCTCTGGGATTTAACTACTGTAGACTTTGTTTCTATAGCCTTTCAATGTCTTAAAATATAATTTTTGGTTTTTTGCTTTTATTTTTTTCTATTTGTTATGGCAGGAGTGATAGCCTGCTGCTACCATCTACATCCTACAACAACAATAAGTAGTTTATAAAATTCCTCTGTATTCTTCTATAGTGAAGTGTATAAAGATGAATTTGAAAGAAAAATCTACATATTGGCAGAGGTAGATGAAAAAAGGCTTGTCTATAGTAGGTTGAGCTTTGGATGGGGGAAAAGTATAAACCTGTCTGCTTTCTAGGTGTTTACTTGAGGTCACTGGTTCAATACCTGGTTACTGATTCTATTTTTATCTTTAACTGTCTATCTCAGTCGGGAAAATAACAAAAAATTGGTCTAAGGTTTTGATACTTCTGCCTGGTACAAGCAAATGCCAAACCACTTGGAGGGAAAGAACTCACATCAAAGATAAGTTCCCAAAAAAGTATAGAACTCATATGAAATCAATCTATTATGAGTGACAAGAATCAGGTGTACAGAACACTAAGAAATTGAGATAATTGAATCAAAGTCTGAAAGACATAAAATAAGTATGTTTAAAGTTATCAAAGACACAATAGAAGGAATCAAAACCCTATAAAGAATGTACTATTAAGAAAAGAGAAGGAAGTTTTTATAGAACCAAGTAGAACTTCTAGAAAAGGAAAAAAAGAGATTGAATAGCCAATTAGAAACCTGGAAGCAAAATCTGTGGTAGATACCCGGAAAGCAACAAAACTTGACAGAGATGGAACATAAAAGAAGATAAGACACAAAGAAGAGTAAAGGAGAGAGCCAATATATAATCAGTAGGATGCCAGAAGGAAAAGAGAAATGCAGAATAGATAATGTTTGAAAAGGTAATGTTTGAGATTGTTTCCCATTTGATTAAAATTGTGAATCTTCACATTTAAGAAACATAATAAAACTTGAGAAGAATAAATAAAAATAGACATGTAGAGACAGATGTAAAAATAAACGTTGGAGACAAAACACACAGAAAACTCTTAAATGCAGCCAGAGAAGAAAGATGAATTACCAAGAAGAGCAATAATTAGACCAACAATAGCAATAGTGGAATCCAGAAATCAATAGAATCATATTTCAAAATATTTAAGCCAAGTAATTGTCAATTAGATTTTCTACAAAAGAAACTATTATTCAAATATAAGAGATTTTTTTAAAAAAAATTGAAGAAATAAAATTTATCAGTTATAGGATATTATTGAAAAAAAAAAACTTGGACATGTTGTTTAGGAAGAAGGGAATTGAACTCAGAAGGAAAGAATGAGATGCAATGAACAATGGTGAACACTGTAATTGGTAAATGTGAGTGTGTGGTTAGATTACGAGTAAACACTGACTCTATAAAACAATAATGATGAACTTGTATAAAAAATAAAGTTGGACTAAAATACTAGCTAACAGTTAAGCTGGGATGAAATGGTAATTTTTTTTAAGGTCTTTGTATTTGGAACTATTGTGTTTGACTTAAAGTCTCAAGTTCATGTTAAAAATGTAAAGTCAATCAGTGCAATAGAAATAGGATTCAAACCAGTCTATGAGTGGCAGGGGAAGAAATAAAGAAAAACATACAAACTGCGAATAAGCACATCAAAAGATCCTCAACATTATTATCCATCAGGGACATGCAAATCTAAACCTCGGTGAGATACCACTTCACGCCCAGTAGGACTACTATAATCAAATAATAACAAGTGTTGTGGAGAAATCGGAGCCCTCATACAGTCTGATAGTAATGTAAAATGGAGCATCTACCTTGAAAAATAGTTTAGAATTTCGTCAGAAAGTTAGACATAAAGGTGCCATTTAGCAATTTCACTCCTAGGTATATAACCCCAAGAAGTGAAAACATGTGTCTGCACAAAAGCTTGCACATGATTGTTCATAGCAGCATTATTCATAATAACCAAATGTGGAAACAATCCAAATGCCTATAAATAAAACATGGTATATACTTAAAACGGAATAATATTAGGCCATCAGAAGGAATGAAGGACTGATACATGCTACAATGTGAATGAACCTTGAAAACAGTATAGTGAGTAAAAGGAACTAGTCACAAAAGACATCATAACGACATACTGATATTCAAGGGGGGATAATTTATTCTCCTCTCTTCCTCTCTTAGCCCCCAAAAAGCAAATTTACTTAGAATTTTAGGCTTCTCCTCTGGGAGAAGCAAGAGCCCAGAATCTGCTGAGCCTCTCAAATTCACCAAGCAGGTAAGTTATTCTTTCTTCTATGGGGAAGAGTGAATGATGGGGATTGGAGAAGAAGCCAGATATGGTCCTCCCATACTTTTCCTTTCTTTATCTTGGTAACCCCTCCAAACATTGCCTGACACATTAATTTATTCATGCATTTATTGAACATTCACCATGGGCAAAGTGCATAGTGAGGAATACATAGGCTGGGCTATAGCCTTAGGGAACTAGCATGTTGGTTGGGAGACAACAACACTAAACATCTGAACAATTAAACAACAATCGTCCCCCTTCAGTGTTAGATATTCCAATGCTCAGTCCTGAAACTCTTCTTGGCTCTACTTCCACTCACTTCTTTAGTGACCTCATGTCTCAGGAACTGAAATAATGCCAAGGACGCTAGCTTCAACATTTCCCTTGAACTCTGTTCTAGTTTAATTTTAAAGAATGGACATGTAAAACCCATCTTAAATTCATCTCTAAAAGCAATCTCTGATCTTTCCTTCCCTGTGCCTCCCCTCAGCTCAGGTCTCCCCCAGGAACTGGTGTCTCCATTGCTCGAAAAACATGGAGTCTTCTTATACACTACATCTAATCTACCTGAAAATCCTGTTAGTTTTATTGCTAAAATATGTCTAGAATTTGATACCATTTCATTATCTCCACCTCTATCAACCTAGTCCAAGTCACCTTCATTTACTGCCTGGATTATTATAATAATCTTCTAACTCTTACCTCTGTCATGGTCCCTAAGGTGATTCCTTCTAAAGGCTGAGTAAAATCATGTCACATCTCTGCTAAACCCTCTAGGGGCTTTTCCTTGTACTTACAGACACATCCAAAGGCCCTACCTGATCTGGCCCCTACTACTTCTCTGACTTCATCTCCTCCCACTCTTGCTTGTGTTCATTCCCCTCCCCTCATACTGGCTTCTGTGTTGTTTCTTGATCTGCTAAGCATACTCCTGCCTTAGGGCCTGTGTATGTTTGTTCCATTTGACCAGACAGCTCTCCCCCAGATATTTGCACAGTCTCCTTCTTTGCTTCTTTCACATTACCACTCAAAATCAAGAGACCACCCTAAATAAAATGGTACTCCCTTCTTTTGCATTTCTCCACTTAATGTTCTCCACATTGCTCATTACAATCTGACATACCATGTATTTCATCATTTATGTATTTATTGTTTGTCTCTCCTATGAGAATAAATGCTCCTCAAAGGGCAAGGATTGGTTTATTAGTTGTTGTTTTTCTAGTGCCTGTGTCAGTGCCTGGCATATAGGTGCTCAACGAATATTGAATGAATGAATGAATGAATGAATCATTCCACATCTATTCAATACATCGATAGAAGAAATATTGTAAGACAGTACATATTTCATTGCCAAATTAATGACACATAAATTAATATTTTGACATATTATTTTCATTATTTTTACCATTCAGATAATTATATGCAATAATCATCTGTTTATTATTATATGTAACAAACAGAATTGATGTCTTATTATTTTATTTAGGTTAATAACAAAACCTGACATGAGTAATGGATAAAACATGAGGAAATAGGACAATTGAAAGGAAGAGAGTGGGAGTTAAAACTTTCCTTCCTATACGACTTACATCATTTAAAAAAATCATTTCGTTAACGTGTTTCCTAGTGTACTTAGTATATTCAATTCATATAATGCAGAAATTCATTTCCTAAGTATAATCTACATTTTCTAGTTGTCAAACAAAAAAAAATGATATTTTAAGAGAGAAAACATTTGAACTATATGCACAAGATACTGGAAATTGGTTAGGCTTAATTAATCTGTTTTAGTAAAAATCTTTATGAAAATGGGTGAAAATATTTTAACTTCTGCTCCTTAGAATTACTTGCCAATATCATTTTACCTGGAACCTCCTTCTCCTATGCCATGGGTTATACTTTTATGACCAAAGCTAATATCTATTTGAGTTTTTTTCTTAAAAATGTCCTTAATTACAAAGGGATTTTAACAAAAAGTAGTACTAATTTGAGCTATGGTTCCTACTTAAGCACTTTCCTAAATTTCTTTACATTGTTATCAGACAATGTAAAGAAGGGAGCATTTCCTGAGGCATAGAATCTAATCAGCAGAAACTGATCTGTTTATTCAACACATATTTATTCAAAGACATCTATGTGTTAAACATATTGTGAAGAGCTGGACATTCAAAGAATGAATAAGACCCTCCTGCAAGGAGCTGGGTCACAAAACTGAAATTCTTTTTTTCACTTTTTTACTTATCCTGAGGAATCAATCTCCTTTAAATTGTTTTTACTGACTCGGTGATTGGAATACACATTATTAATTTCAAACTCCAAACTTTTTTTTTTTATAGTCAGATGACGTTATTTGTAGGAATAGTGTAGAAAACGCAGGTTTTCTACATTCTTCTGAAGTGACTTACTCGCACAAGTGCTAAAGAATACCCTAGAATTCTGTTATAAATACCCCGGAGGACACAATATTTTCTTATATATTTACAATAATATGTTTTTTTTTTTCTGGTGAAAATAGCAGTGTGTATTCTTTTTACTCTAAGAGATGGAGTCTGCAGGATGATGCCATGTAGAGTGGGTATCGGGCAGTTTCAAGTCCACTGGAGAATCAGGCTTTAGAGCAGCCAGCTGGATAACCATGAACAAGCCATGTTACCACTCTGGGTTTGCCCATGTTTTAAACAAGGTGGTTGAATTACATCAGCAAGTCTCAAACTTAACCAGTCACCTGGAGATTTTGAAAAAACGAAGATTTACATTTAGTCGATTAGGGATGGGGGCCTGAGGTTCTGCATTTGTAACAAGCTCTAAGGTAATGAATACCTGTGCTCCTGGCCCGTGGCCCACATTCTGAATGGTAAGGGTGAGATCAGCATTGTCCAATAGAAAGATAATGTGAGCTACATATGTAATTAAAAATTTTTAGAAGCCTTATTAAAAAGATAAAAATAAAAAGATAAAATTAATTGTAATAAAATATTTTCTTTAACCTCATAATAAAAATATTTTAACATCATCAATATAAAAATTATGAATGAGATATTTCACACTATTTTATTCCATATTAAGTGTTTGAAATCTCGTTTCTGTTTTTACTTACAACACATTTCAATTTGGATTAGCCACATGTGTGCTAACTGCCCTTTTGGACCACACAGAGCTAGACTATCTCTGCTGCTCATTTCAGGGCTAATAACGTTTTCCCATGGTTCATAGACTCCTGCCTCCAGATGGCACTAATGTTCTTTGTTTCGTCCTTGAAATTTTGTTTTTCCTTGAGTGAAAGCACTACAAAAGGCTAACATTATTTTTTTTACTCATTTAGTCCCTTGTCTTCCATTTACCTCTTTCATAATTTGTTTATGGAATATTCTAATGATAAGTATATTATGTCCTCTGTAACTTTGTCCAATAACTAAAGCCCAATGAAATTATTATTAATTACATCAAAGTAAATGATAGAAGGAATAAAGTCGTTGTTATCCATGCTTGGAGGAAGATTGCTCTCTGATTATATAATATTTTTATATATTTAATAGAACAAAAGTAGAAATAGGAAAATTACTGATCAGTATATATCAGATTTAAATAATAACTTTGCAACATGATTGTTTTATGAATGGAACTTTGTACTGGTGGTTTATGTGTTGAATTTTCTGAAAGGGAAATGATGAATATAAAAATTAACCAGTTTCAACTCTGTGATTTTTGGCTATATTCCAGGCATACAATTCTGAAAGATTATGTTTTCTGAAAAAGTAATTTTAATAACTCAAGCTTATTTTTAAGAAGGTATGTGCAATGTCCAATTTTTAAAGAAGCGTGATATTATTTCTTTTGTCAGAGTGTGCCTCTAATGATAACTAAATTATATCAGGTATCATGGGCAAGTGGTTTAAGTGTGTTTACTCATCCTCGTAGTAAACCAACGAGATAGATACTTTTATTATCCCCACGTTTCAAGTGAGAAAAAGAATACTCTAGAGATTAAATAACTTGTCCTGGACACAACCATTCAGAGGTAGAGTGAGTTCACATTCAGCCTGTGGGACTCATAAATTCATTCCCTTAACTAGCACACTATACTGAGGAAGCTTTCTTTCTCTGTCTTAAACTGTATTTGCTCATTAGTAGACAAAATAGTCAACAAAAACTAATCCAAGTCTACAATACCCGTGATGGAGGAGGGGGTTGTTTTTTATAATGAGAAGCCATAACACGTTGAAAACAAGGCCAGAGAGCCAAAAGCTCAGGTACCTTTGGTCGAGTTCTTATTTGATTAGTGAAGCTCTGAAGCCAAGTCATCTATACATCTATACATTTTATAGATGTATAAAACAGAGTGAAAATAAATCTGTTATGGATGTATAGGTTGAAATCATGACATGATTTAATGACAACTCACATCACAAATACAAATTCTTCACACTTAAACATCGTAAAAGTGTATTCATTATATCGTATCACACATAAATTTTTCAGCAGTTCTTATGTGCTCTCTTTTCGATGCATACAATATAAAATGGAGGTGTGTGTGTGTGTGTGTGTGTGTGTGTGTGTGTGTGTCTGTAGAATTGAGTTCAAATCTCCCCACATTTTTTTTTTGCCACCCACTGGCTCTATTATCTTGGGCAGTTTAGTAAATCTCTCTTAGAACACAGTTTCCTCAAATGAAAATAAGGGTTATTTTTTTCTGAGGATGTGTCATGAGAATTAAATGAGATGATATATGCAAAATCTCTAGCATATAGTTAATACTCAGTGTTAATTTTGTAGAACAATAAAGTAGAAATTTTAATAAGCTGCATTCCTACCTGCTTACTTTATTTTTAAAAAGAACTTGATATCCAGTGATAAATGGAACAGAAAAGTGAGGGTACTCCCCAGGCAAAGAAAGTCTACTTCCCCTGACTTCCCAAATTCTCAATTTTTTGATGAAATTGGGCTAAGTTTATCTAATTTATGTGGCAAATTGCTTTAGTTCTTCGCTTTGCTTTGGCAGTGAAAATCAGTCTCTTAAGTAATCTTGTTGAAGGGCTTAAGAAGACATTATGGTATTTGGCTCCCTATCTTACCCAAGTCTCCTGGATGAAAAATTTGTCTTTCCTTCCCCTCTTTCAGACAAAGGATTTATAACTACTTTAGCATATTATTGAAGCAAAGAGACATTAAGGAAACGTGACTCTGGGCTGACTTTTATAGGTCCTGATTTGGATGTGTTGCGCAGGCGGAAAAAATACATTGTTTTTAAAATGTCAGCATATCCTGATGTAAAACAAATTTTTTTCTTTTTCTTTACCTTTTTTCTTTTCTTTTCTGTTCCTTTTTATTTTTTTTCTTTCTTCTCTCTCTCTCTTCTCCTCACCTTCCTCCTCTCCCTCCTCCTCTTTTTTCATCTTCAATGGTGTGTGACTGCATCTGAGAACATTCAAATCTTGAAACTTTTCACCAAGGTCTTGAAAACCAGCCCAGATGATTTTTGCTCATCAAATTCCCTCTTTTATTGCTGGCCAGAAACAAAGCCACCTAAGCCAAATGGTCACAGTTCACTTCACACGTAGAGAGAAGGAAAATCTATTTTAATACCCCTAAGAGTAAAGGACAATCTGCTTCTGACAGTAGAAGGGGATCTTGGGAAAAAAAACGATTCATGGATGGAACATAATCTCAGAAAATCCTCCAAAGATTCAGAAGGTGCTCAAACAAATATGGAGTATAAAAATTCCCTGTGTCAAAGAGTGGAGAGTTGCAGAAAGCGGGAAAACTTTATCAAAGAGAAAGACAGACAATGACCTGCCCTGAATTATATCTCAAAGCAGATACAGGATTCAAGCATGATGGTTTTGGATTACACAAAAGATTTAACTGAGAGCACATTTTCCCACAAAGGAAGCTGGTATCTGCTGTCCTTTCTATGGAGTAACCACAAAGTAGATAGTGATATGTGGTAAACTGGTAGTGGGAGACAATCCAAAAATTATTGTCCTTTAGCTCTATCTGCCATCCCCCTAAGCTCTACCTTGTCCGTTCCACCTGCATTCATTGCTCATATTATTAAGTAACCAGTGGTGAGGTACAGCAGTGTGGTGGAAATTGTATAGGTTTTGTAACCACACGAAACTGAATTTGAATCCCTGCTCTACTCCTAAGCGACCCTTGCAAATCACTTAGCTTTTCTGAGCCTTAATTTCTTCCTCTGGAAATGCAAATATCATCTGCCCTGATAACCTAACCAGGTTGTTGTGAGGATCACATTAGATAATGGAAAGGAAAGTGCTTTGCAAATTACTGAGTTCTGCAAATGTAAAGTCCAATGGTAATGATAACCTAAAACATAGATAAATCTGATGTCTGGATTTCTGCAGATCTAAGGTTCAAGTTTGCCCATGAAATCGCTTTCCCTTCTCTTTGTTAAATAACAGGTGGGAGGAGTTGGTCAGCCTCCATAAGATAAAATTAATCATATTTCATCATAGATGAGCAAGCACCTTGCTCTCATGGCCTCAATTCCCAATAGCTCTGTCAGAAGCACTATTGCCTTACTCCCTACTTATGAACCAGATGCCAAGCTAGACAGCTTACCTAGGCTTTCTTACTAACTCTCTCATTTGCAGAAGAGAAAACTGAGTGTCCAAAAATGATGACACTTGCTTAAGTTCACTTAGCTGCTAAATGGGAGGGCCAGGATTCTAAAGCAGGAGCCCTTTTTTCTCACGGGATATAGGGGTGAGCATGGTTTTCCCTGGTTAACTTGTACATCCTCCTCATACTCTTTTCTTTTGTTCTCTCTCTTCCTCTCCTCTCCTTCTTCTCTTAAGGTATGAAGCTTTCTTTACTAAATAACCAGGGAAAATTTATAAAGGGTCCAAGGCAGGAACAGAATCCCGCTCTGCAGACAGGCCACTCACATCCACACTCATTCAGACAGGGACAATGGAGACACACCAATCCATCCAACATACACATCTTTAGGAAGGGAATTGGAAAAAAGAATTCCAACAGAAAACACAATAGACATGGGGAATGTGCAAACTCCATACAAACAATAGCCTTGGCTGGGAACTGCTTTTTTTTCCCCTGCATGAACATTATAATAAAACAACATTGAGTGAAATTACATTATTCGAGGACCTGCTGTACACAAACACATTTTCATTGTCAATTCTAAAAATTAAACTTTACAGATTAAGTTAAAGTTTCTTTTGACCCCCTTTATCATATTCCCTACATTGGTGTAACTACTGCCATCATTTTAGTGACACAATGATGTTTTGATCAATGATGGACTACATATACTAAGGTGGTCCCATAAAATTATAATGTAGCTGAAAAATTTCTATTGCCTAGTGATGTCGTATGCCTTGTAAAGTCATAATGTCATAAAGCAATGCATTACTCATGTGTTTGTGCTAATGCTGGTGTAAACAAACCTACTACGCTGCCAGTTGTGTAAAGGTATAACACATACAATTATGTGTTATACCTTTACACAACTGGCAGCGTAGTAGTACATAGCACTTGGTAATGATAATAAACACTATGTTACTGGCTTATGTACTTACTCTACTTCTTATGATTATTTTAGTTGGTATTCTTTCAACTTACAAAAAAAGGTTTGCTTTAAAACTGTGTGCCATGTTACACGGGGAGCAGCCTCATACATCTGGTGTTTACCACGTCTCTTGATTGCATCATTCTCTCTTGTGCTTAATTTAACATTCTGTTGTTTTGTACAGTAATATGCTGTACAGGCTTGTAGCCTGGGAGCAGTAGGCTACACCATATAGCCTAGGTGCATAGTGAGCTATATACCATCTAGGTTTGTGTAGGTGTGTTCTGTGATGCTCATGCAATGACGAAATCACTTAACAACACATTTTGCAGAATATATCCTCATCAAGTTGCACATGGCACTGTTTTCCTAGAACTTTAAAAATTAATTTATACACATTTGTTAAGGTAAATACATATATTTAATTTTTACATGCATGGAGTCAGTGGTACTTAACATTCTATAGTTTGTTTTTAAAATTTTTATTTAATAATATCTTGGAGATATTCCCATGTCTATATATGTAGCTCATTCTTGTACTGCTTCATCATAGGAAGCTGTTGTAATTTAAGCACTCTCCTACTGATAAACTTTTATGTGATTTCTATTCTATTGCAAGCAGTACTCCAGTAAATAATCTTATACTTACATGTATTTCTCTAGGATAGATACTATAATACTGTGAATTTGAATATAACAAAACTGGTTGATTGGTTTCCATGCCCCACCTAACCTCTGTTCTCAAAAGGCAGTTGGCTAAAGATCTCTTATCATGATCACTTGGGATTCTCTCATTTGAGCAGATTGTCAGTTTTGTACAATATAATCTTTATACTCTTTATTTTTGTGCTTTTGTGATATTACGGACTAACTGAAAGATTGTTTATTACTCTTACAATAGTCACCAGTGAACTTGACATGGTTGAGTTTTGTGTGTGTGTGTGTGTGTGTGTGTGTGTGTGTGTGTAGTTAATGGATCAATAGCGTAGTAATCCAAATTGCCCTCTCAATTAGCTATACCAATTTACACCCCAGCCAGCACTGTACAAGAAAACTCATTTCCTTAAACCCTTACCAACACTCGTTATTTACAAACATTAACCATTTTGCCAATCTGGTGGTATGGGGGAAATGAAATTACATTGTTGTTTTAATTTGTATTTTTACCCTAATTTTCTCCTTATGGCAGAAATGGCCTCCTTAGGGAATACTTATGTCCTCATTAAGCAGTAGGGAGTCCTTTCACCAGCTCTATTCCATCCCAGCACCCCTAGATACAGGCTGAAGAAAATTCCTGGAACAGTGGTGAGGTCCCGGGTTCCACACACAACCTCCCTCTCCCGGGGCTCTGGGTCCTACATTGGAAATTCTCATAGCATCTCAATCCATACTCTACCTCTGGAATATTAGGTATGTTTAAAAGTCCTTCAGAGGTGCTGTAGATGATCAGATGCTCACTTTCCCCTTGTTTGTTTCTCTATTGTAGATATCATATTTTATTCCTGACAGCCAATTGCTTTTAAATATGTGGACCTACAGTGCGGAATTTTAATAGTACATATATGTTTTCTGAATATGAAAACACTACATATACATTATTTAAAACTTGAAAAAGTTTTGAAGTAGAAAATATAGAAAACTATCTTCCAGCTAGAGGCAACCATTATAGAGTAAGAGGAAAATATATGTTTCGAAGAAAATAAATTTCAAGTACAAGCATATTTGTCCAGATTTTATAAACGTCTGCTATACTAATTTTTTTAGCCACTCAGAGAGGTCATTTTATCTTTTTTTCCTCCATTATTTTGTTTATGAGTGTGTTTTTGCATTGCTCATTTGGAATATATCTTTATACTTTTCATCATTTAAACCTAGCCTGAGATGATCACTCCTCCCTTATGTCTACAAAAGTTCATTAATCTATGAGCTTCTCTTGGCTGAGTGGGATTTCAGACCATAAGGTGCTGTGTGTCCTTGGGGTAGACAGGCCTCTTAAACTAACCTGGAGTGGAGTGCACATCTTATAATTAGTAGATGACATAAATGCATAGAAGCTTTTTATATTTGTATTAAAGTACTTAAAATGATTACTACATCTAAAATTATTTGTATTTAACATTAAAATGTCCCCCCACCCCCCAAAAAACAAGACAGGATAACTTCATTATTGTCTCACAGCATGCTCAGGAACACCCCGTAATTTACACAAGGCCCAAGAACCCAAACTGGAAAGAACATAAACTCTCTCCACAAAGGAATCGGAAAACATAGATCTGAGGAGAAGCCCAAGGTATTTGGGAAGAAGTCTAGCCAAGTAGGCCAGATGGAATATAGGAGAGCGATGGCTCCAAGTTTCATATGTCCTGTGTCTTAGCTCTTTTACTGACCTCCTAGATTGTGCCAGCTGGGGAGACAAAGATACTTTCTTGCTTCCCACTCCCCAGAGCAGTCAAAAGGAGAGTGAATTGGCTGTTAATTTTGCACACCAAATTCTTGGAGAAAGTTTTTCTTTCATAAGCATGAAAGAATATTCTTTATTATGGCTAAGATAAATGCATGAAGCTGCATCATCTTTCACTGTTGATTAGGAGGAATGTTGAATTAAATGCTCTGATTCATTTCAATTCTATTGTGAAAATTATTTGTTGGCTGCTACTTATTTCCTTTCTTGATCCACAGTTTGTTTAATTGACTCTGAACATTAAGTGATGAATGAAATGGTTTGCTTCAGAACAGATGGTTTCATACTATTATATAGGAAGTGCTTTCTGAAATCCTGGGCTTGACAAGCTGGACCTGTGATTCCTGGCAGAAATTACTTTAACAATAAAGACTTATTTCTCAATATTGGTTGTTTACAAATACCATTATATCTCTGGATTGATTGGCTGAACATAGTGATTCCCTGGTTGAGCTGGTACCAGTACATCAAGTTTATCTCTGGATTGATTGGCTGAACATAGTGATTCCCTGGTTGAGCTCAACCAGTACATCAAGAATGGAAGTTAGTTGTACAGGCCAGGGGCTAGCTTTTGGGAGAGTTAGTGAAGATTCTTACTTTGCTTGTAATTTTTGTAGTGTTCTCAAGGGAACACTACAGACTAAGATGCTTCTGTTGGATTATAGCCCCCAGAAAAGAGCTCTAAATTCTAGGGGTTAACATGGTAGGATGAGGGTCAGCCAGCCAACGAGATGTGGTGCCTAACTGTGGACCTTGGAAAGCCCACCATAAAGCAGAGGGAGGTGTGTGTGGCGGGGAAACAACGAGAGAGGAAAAGAGGGGAAATAATCTGAAAGGGAGGAGAAAGAGAAAGAAAAGGGCTAAGGGTAGTGAAGTTCAATGTGAACGGCTGCCAATCACTAGCAAAGGCCTCTGTCTTGGGGCAAGCAGGCCCTGAGGTCACCGTGTTTTCACTTACCAAGTCAATAAGACACAGGGGCATCTCAAGCCCCCTAGAGCTTTTCTAATTCTCAGGAAAGTGTCATTTAGATTAGTGCAACCCTGGAGGGATGAGCAATGAAGGCCCTTGAAACCAGACTGTTCTTCACTTCATTGCTGAGATCCTTTGTGGAGAGTGACCAGAAGCTCAAAAAGGATCTTATTCTTTTTCTCTTATAGGCAGTTATGCAAGTATATGTAACACTCAAATTGAAGGCTGTTATACTTGAGGTGATATCAAGGGAACCATTTAGAAGGTAAGTATCACATTCTGTTCCCTTGGATCAATACATCCCTTCAACCATTCCAAAGATCTTCCAGCTCCAGACTATTTTGGTTCAGACCCCAGAGCTGATGTTTTCTAGTAGTAGGGGCTGGGTGAGTTTCTTAAACTTTCTAAGCTTCATTCTCCTTGCTTGAAAGTGTAAAATGTGAGAATTAAGGTTTAAGGATATGGAAGCACTTTGTAAACTATATAGTGCTATTTAATATTAACTCATATATTCTGAAGGAATCATATTTAAAGAGATGTTGCTAACAGCAGACTAACCAGAACTCAAAACTATATATGGATATATGAAAATATATATGTGCATATGCAAAAATGTGTACATATACATATATATGGTATATGGAAGTGAATATAAATGTGTATACAAGAATTCAAGGATATGAATTAAATTTTATACGTTTATAAAGTCAAGAGATATAAGGGATTGGCTCATGTGATTGTGGAAGTTGAGCAGTCTAGACCCAGAAGATCTGAGGGTAGGAGAAAACTGATCTCAGCTCTGAAGCCAGTGAGGCTGAGAGAGAGAATTCTTTCGCACTCAGCCCTATATCCTATTCAGGCCTTGGATAGGTTGGATGAGGCCCATCTACATTGGAAAAATCAATCTACTCAGTCTACCATTTCAAATATTAATCTCATCCAGAAACACCTTCCGGGCATACCCAGAATAACATTTAACCAAATATCTAGGCACCCTGGGACCCACAAAATTAATCATCACATACTCCATTTAGAATTCCAATCTAAATAGGTGAAAGTCATATCTAGAGAAGAGAATATAAATATGCATACTTACTAAAAGGATTAACATGGATACTGGAGTATGACTTGAACTTCTTGAACTTTCTGGCAACCAAAGCATAAAGGGAATACCATCAATGATATACACCTCATAATCAAATGACAGGACCATACCAGTTCCTTAAGGGGGGGAAAAGGTTTTTATAAAAGTACTTACATAATATATTCTTCAAATGAGATTTACATAGAGAGTACTCAAATGGGTAACACATAATGATCCTAACAATATTTTTGTTGTAAAAGCAGTAATACATATTTCTTCATAGAAGTCAAGGACATGACATTGAAACACAGTACAGTGAAGGTAATTGTGAAAGGGCCTAAGGTGATGTGGTCCAAGTAAGAAACGTTCTGTGGGTTTGGCTTTATTCCAAGCCTGGAGTTTTACGGACTCTAACAGAATGGATAGATTAGAACTCTTCAAATGGCATTCTGTACTTCACTTTTTAGCTGGTATTTTGAGAAGAGTTGAAAAACTAACAGTTTAAGGGAATAATGTTGGTGATAATGCTGTTGTCTGTATCATTGTTTGAGGTTGAACCCAAATGCACAGTCATTACTATGCTTACTAAATATGAACAAAATACACCCTGCAGAACATGTCATATGGAGTCAGAACTAGATTTGGGTCGGGTAGCATAATCTTTTTATTTTTTTTAATTATTATTTATGCCTACAGCACCTGGTCTTCCTAGGTAGTCTTCCATCCAAGTACTAACCAGACCCGACCCTGCTTAGCTTCCAAGATTTGACATCGGACTTGTTCAGGGTGGCATGGCCGTAGACCCTGGACCGTAGCTCCACTGGGGTGTGAACCCAGGACCTACTGCGTGTAAAGCAGACGTGCTAACCGCTACACTATAGAACCACGTCCAGGTTACATGATCTTGGATTTTATACTCGATGCGTGTCTCAGATGTACTTGTGATATCACCATGAGACAATCATTTCATGTCTTTGAAAAGTTTCCTCATTCATATGCAATGAGATGGAGAAAATTTTTATCATCTTAATGGCTGTATGAGAATTCATTCTTAAGGTAGTCTAGCTGTGTCATTCAAAAATCTTTCTGCTGCAAGCGACAAAACAACAACAACAACAACAACTCAACTTAAAATGGCCTATGAAAAAAGGGTAGTTTATTGGCTCAGTAAATAAAAAGTTAAGGGATAGGGCAGGTTTATTAGTTTCCTTGATGGCTTAAAATAACAGAAATATATTCTCTCATAGTTCTAGAGGCCAGAAGTCTGAAATCAAGGAGCTGGCAAAGCCACGTTCCCTCCAGAGACTTTGGAAGAACTTGCCTCTTCTAGCTTCTCGGGGCCATCTGGCATTCCTTGGTGTTCCTTAGAACCACAATTAAAGTGCTCATGGTCATTCCAATCTCTGCTTTCATTTTCATATCAGCTTCTCCTCTGTGTGTCTGTGTTTTCTCTTTTGTCTGCATCTAATCTCCCTCTCTCTTATAAGGATGCATGTGGTTACATTCAGGGCTGGAAAATCCAGGATAAGCTCCTCCTTGCAAGATTCTTAACGTAATCACATTTTTTTTCCCTGTGTAAGATAATATCACTTTCTGCCATATAGGGTAACATTTACAGGTTCCAGGAAATAGGATTTGGCTATATCTTTGTAGCTTCAGAACTGCTGATATCCAGCCCAAATTATATCATCAGGACTTGGTTCCATACCATCGTTCAGCTGTGGCTTTGATCTCAGTTTCCATTTATTGCAAGATGGTGGCAGCAGCTTTAGATTTTATATCCTCTCAGCTTCATCTCTCACCAAATCAAATCCTTTCTCCTGGAAGTCTCAGCTGGACACCCTATGGGCCTCCTTGCATCTGAGGAGTCACTCATCAGTTCCCAAACCAATCACTGTGGCCAAGGCAATGTGAAGCTCTTATTGGCTTGGCCTGAGTCATATGCTCATGATATCTGGGACATGGACTGGAAATTGGGGAGAAATGGCTACCCAAAGAAAAATGAGAGCTGTTATCACAAGAAAGGGAAGTGGATGCTGGGTGGCAAGATAAAGAAACAAAACAAAACAAATTTAAAAAATACCCAGAAATGTCTAATACATCAGCTTTATTGGTAAGATGCTTTAATAAGCCCCTTAAGAAGGAAACTTCTCTGTGTTATATAAGAGGGAAGGGAGGATTGTGGGGGTGCAGGGAGGATCTGGGAGTGGAGCAGAGAGAATCGGGAGAAGCCTAATTGGGATTTTGTAGAGCTGGGTACTATGTGAGATGACTCTTCTAGGGGCTTCATGAATCTTCAATGATTCTATAAATATTATGGCATATTTAATTAAATCGGTTGGATTTCTCACTGGAATGGTGAAGGAGTTGAGCTTGCATCAAACTTGGGGTTTGGCCGAAGTATAGTCAGCTCTTGTAGATGAAGTTGAGAGTAGAGACCTGGGTTATATGTAGAGTAAGGCTAATGACCCTTTCTTCATAGGGCTGTTGAGAATCAACTAGGATCAAGGGTATGAAATACTTTCTAACAGTAAAGTAATACACTTCTGGGAATTCTTCTTGTGTTGTTTTCATGACTTTCTGCATGAGTTCATATCCATATAGGCTTGTTAGTTTTCCTCTGCATCATCCTCAGACACTTAACAGGGAATTAGTCAAGAATGTTGATAGAATCTGCTGAAATCCATCTTCCCACCAACAAAGACCTCAGAGCACATCCCTACTGATGGAAAGGCATCTTGGCAAAAACTGCCATCTATGGTTAATCTTGTAGATGATGATGCCAGAGGTGGAGCTGAGCTTCAACAAATCAGACAGAAGTGGACTTTTTATATTACTTTATATCAGGGACCTTTACCAGGGGACCCATCCCTAGATGTGTTTGCATCTGTCAATCTTCTGAAATTGTGTGCAGAATGTGTGCATATGTGAATGCATGCACATGCTTCTTGCATTGTTCTGGGAAGAAGGTCTATGGTTTTTAACAGATTCTCAGATGAGTCATGACCTCCCAAAGGTTAAATGTTCTAGATGCACAGAGTTTCTGGCAGTGGGGCTTTGCCAAAAAATGAATGAAGAAACTTGAGAATTCCAGTCCCACTTAGTTGTCAGTTCACTTCCACTGGCTCTTCTTTGAGGCTCCGCTGTGACTGTCACTAACACCCATTTCAAGAAAAAGCAAAACATTTTGTTTGTGTCTGAGTACTTTTTCCTTCTTTAAAAAAAGTATTTTGTGTGTATGTTTTTAATTAGAAAGATAATACTACTTCAGAAAATTTAGAAACTAAAGAAAAGCAGAAAGATATTTTAAAAATCATTCAAAAACTTCGTGACTAAGTTTGCTGATGGCACAGTTGATGGCACAGCATGATGGCCTTTGGTGTCAGATATACCTGAGTTTGTAGTCTGTGAAATTTTGGAAAAGTTATTTAATCTCTTTAAGTCTGTCTTCTCATTAATAAAATCGAAATAATAATTATATACATCATAGGGTTCTTAACGATTAAGTGAGAAAATCCACACCAGTGCCTGGCGCACAGTAAGTGCTTAATACACTACAGTGCTTTGTCATGACTACTGTTTCTTTTCCAATCTTTTTTCACACTTGAGATCATACTGTGTTTACAATTTTATATCCTGCTTTATTTCCCTTTTCATTGTAGTAATTCCCCATATTATTACATGTCCTTATAAATGTTAGTTTAATGGCTTAATGTATTTAATGACATTATACCAAACATGGAGATATATGCAAATTTACTTGACAATTCTCCTATTGTTGGATATTGGGCGTGTTTTTTATTTTTAACTACTATAAATATATGCCATCACAAATACTTGGGATTCGTTGGTTTCATCTAAATTAGAAGGTCTCGTCTACATATTTAGGCAAACATGTTTTTGAAGGCAACCTGTTCATGCAGAGCAGGTAGTATACTCTGCTGGGAGTCAATCCAGAGTGTTGTGGGGGCTCCATAGAAAAAGGGTCTTTTCTACCTAAAGTGGGGATGACAACTGGTCTAGAAAGGCTTAAAGAGGTGGTTCTAGAACTGAATCTTGAAGAGTAAAAAGGTGTTTATCAGACCAAGGAGGTGTGGTGAGGAGGAAAAACAAAATGAAGTACAGAAAAACATTGAATTATGGCTGTAAAAAAATAGAAGACCAATTCAAATGGGCTTAAACATAAAGAGCAAATCTGTTGACTTGCATAATTGAAAGTCTAAGGGGGTGGGAAATGCAGAGGCAGCTTCAGAATCAGTTGGATCCAGATGTTCAATGGATGCCATTAAGCCTGATCTTCTTGCCTTCTCTGATTTCTGCTTTCTTCTCTGTTGGTTTCATTTAGTCAGTATCTTCTACGAGGTGGCAAAGATGGTCATGAACATTCAGGTTTCAATCTAGTTTTTGAGCAGCCTCAGTGGAAAGATAGCTTGTTTTTCCTAATAGTTCCAAGTAAAGTTTCTAGATTACTTCTGATTGGACTGACTTAAAGCATATGCCCAACCCAGAATACGAATGTGGTGGAGCAGCCCAACCAAACCACATAAACTGAGGATGGATTAGATTTTTCCTCAAGAAGGAAAAGTGGATGTTGGCAGGCAAAAACAGTAGATGAACGTGACACTTTATTTAAGAAACTCCTAGTAATCTAGGATGGGTAGAACAAGAGACCAGATGATGAAGGGTTTTAGATGCTGTTATGCAAAGTATAGACTTTATTTGGTGTGCAGTGGGGTGCCACTGACAGGTTTTAATTAAGAGTAATATGATCCTTTGATACATTATTAGTAACTGAAGTCCATAGTTTAATTAAAGTTCATTTTTTATGTTGTACATTCCATAGGTTCTGACAAATGTATAATGACATGTATCCTTTATTATAGGATCATACAGAGTAATTTCTTGCCCTAAAATCCACCTGTGCTCTACCTAGTCATCCTCCAAACTCTTGGCAACTGCTGTTCTTTTTATTATCTTCTTAGTTTTGCCTTTTTCGGAATGTCAGATAGTTGGAATCATATAGTATATATTCTTTTTAGATTGGCTTCTTGCACTTAGTGATTTGCTTTTAAGGTTTCTCCCTGTCTTTACATGTCTTGATTGCTCATTCCTTTTTATTGCTGAATAATATTTCACTATATGGATATGCCACATTTTGTTTATCCATTCGTCTATCAAAGGACGTCTTTGTTGTTTTCATATATTGGCAATTTCATAAATGCCAATTTATATATAGGGTTTTGTGTAGATATAGCTTTTGTGTGGACATAAGTTTTCAATTCATTTGGGAAAATAGCAAGGAGCATGATTTCTGATCCTTTGGATAACCGTCTTTAATTTGCAAAGCATTCTCACTTTCGTTAATTTACTCAGTTTTCACAGGACCTCTTTAAGGTAAGTTAGGTTTATATTATTATTCCTACTTTTTATGAGAAGCTGAAGCTCTAAGAGTTTAAGTAAAACATATAAATTCACATAGTTGGTGAATGTGTAACCCAGGCACTTAATTCAGACTCTTCATATGGTCTGAAGTTTACAATAAAGCAATTACTTATAGTCAGAATAATTCTCATGATCTCAGCCCAAACCACTCAAACAATGGGACCAGACCAATCCAAAAAAAATAGGGAAACAGTAAGGTTCTTTTTAGTGTCTTCCCGGGCCCACACCCAGAGTCTGTCTTTCAGACAGACAGACATCCTCTGGTCTTCTCTCCAGGATCAAAAGGCATCTTTGCTATTGGGAAACTGCCCAGTAACTGGCTGGATAACTAGATGAAGTCATTCAAGTAATTATTATTAATGACTTAATGTGCTACCCCTCCCAGTTAAAATGTACATTTTCATATTAGCTTTTGATGTCTTCACTAAAAACAGTAAAAAATGTGAGAATTTTCAGTACCAGGCAAGGCTTAAGGGGTGAAAAGAAATGAAGTGAGATCTCCCAGTGCTCCTCAAATTATACCTTACCTTTATTTAGTTCAAACTAAGTGTCATACCCACATATAATGACATTTATTCTTTCATTTCATTCCTAGATGCAAAAATTATCCCCATAGAATGGTATAGTCACATTTCCCTCTAGTAGCTTAATTTCCCATCAAAAGTATTTATCAATCTCACAGGTTAATTACCCTTTGTGAGACATACCACATTTGTTGTTGGCATAACAAAAGTGTATGTAATTTAGGAGTATTTTAGTCCCCTCTCTTAAATCTCTAAGCCATTACAAATAAACATACAAATGTAGCTTCAGAATAAATCTCTTCCAAGCATGTGGTTGGCTCTAAGCCCCTACTTTGTAGAAACTCTGTAGCTGCCATTGAAAATGTTCTCCTCATAGGGTTTTAGAAAATAAACACTTCTAGCATGAAGTTTGACATTATCCCTCAGACACAGAAAGAGCAGTGTCTTGATTACTACAATAGGTGCCTGGCCTCCATCCAGCATACTCTATTTCTACCACTAAAATGACTCAAATTCCTTCCTTTGATTTAAAAATATTAGCAGTCTACTGGCAAAGCTCTGGCCTTGGGTATCTCTGATCTTATCATGTGGATAATCTTGGGAATCTTACAGTAAATGAAAGCGTTGCTTGTCTGAATATGATTTCTATTTTTAAAAAGAGGATTTCTGGGTTTCAGTCAATCTGAATGAAGGTTTTACTTCTTTGTGTGACATCAGGGAAGCCATAGCCTAGCTCTGTACTGCTGTTGGATGAGGATAATGTAACCCCCAAAAGGCATAATCTTTAGGTGGTAGTGATTTTGCAATAGGCAGATTTCATATGGTTCATTCTGGGTGCCAGAATCTGGATGAAATACTTGGGGTTCACCCAGTGTGAACATTTGTAACAATACTGGTAGAGTATTTAACTTAATATTCTTTCCATGGCTTTCACTGCCCTCAGAATAAAGTCTAAACTCTTTAACAAGGCTTTAGGGCTGGTCACGATCTACCCTTCTAACCATTCCAGTGCTTCCTTAACCTTGGATACTCAGTATTCTGTAGAACTCAAGTCTGCAGAGTTGATTATTCTATCTCCCCTGCTAAGCTATAGGCTCTGGACTCTCATTTCAGACCACAGGGTGTGTATTCTGTAGCAATCGATAAATATCTGCTGAATGAACGAATGACAAAAATTCAATGATGAACACAAACTATAGGATAAGCTATAAATACTTTACTAAACAGTTAGCTTAAGCAAATGTCTTACTAAACAAAAGGACAATATTAAGTATGTGAATGGTAAGGGTCTGGTGTTAACTAGTAGTATTAATTCCTCACTCTGAACCCAGTAACTCCTTTCATGGAGAGAGGCCAGGGGAATCATTCTGTATGCGTTGGCTCATTTTCTTTCTTGGCCCTGGCTTTGCATTGTCCCAAAGGTTCTCTTATCAGGCTTGTCTGCACTGCATGCTTGTGTGCACTGAAATGGACGCTTTCTTTTATCAGGGTTTTAATAAAAATTGCTAGGACTTCTCAGTCTATCTGAATGAAGTTGGGCAATATCCACAGTCTAAGGGTGATGCTATTTCTATAATCTGGGCTCCTGTTGTTTATAATTTGCTATTGTACAACCTCTTTATGGACTGACTTTGAAGAAATCTGGTGCTATACTGAATGTGTAAGTCTCCCCAAATTCATATGTTGAAACTCTAACGCCCAATGAGATGGCATTAAAAGATGAGGTCTTTGGGAGGTGTGGCTCCCATGAATGGGATTAGCGAGCACCCTTATAAAAGAGACAGTAGAGAGCTCCTTTGCTCCTTGTACCATGCAAGGACACATAGAAAACTGATCGTCTATGAAGTGGGTTTACCTAAAGTGGGCTCTCACCAGACACCAAATCCGCCCATGCCTTAATCTTGGACTTTCAGCCTCTAGAACTGTG
>NW_011888858.1:3262512-3269263 GCF_000151845.1 Pteropus vampyrus
GACAAGAAATAAAAACAAACATATTCCATCTTTATAATTAAAAAAATTTTTTTGTTGCTTTCCCAGAAAACAAGAATGAAAAATGAACTTAAAGTTCCTGTTGACCAGCTTGGCTATTGCTACTACCTTCCTTCTCATTGACACATTCCAATAAGTTATGGCTGGAATTTGTGATGAGTGACTTCAGAATGGCCAAGGCTTTGGATGCTAAATCAATGATGTTTGAATCATTTTGTCTGGAAATCAGGCTGACTCTTACACTAGTCTAGAATTTTGAAGCCAACTGGCTTGTGTGATTGTGAGAAAGTTATCTTATTACTTTGTTCTTATTTCCATATCTGTCCCAGGTGATGGGGGAATTATTATACTTGACATGTAACGAAGTAAGAGGAGAAAGATTGTTCTGGAACTTCCAAATGATAAAATTCCATTTAATTCTACCACTGAACATGCCACCCCATGTTTGTGTGGTATTCACTTTTTCTTTTCCATTTCCATCTTCACCAGACTTTTAATTTTTTATAACAACAAAGAACTAATGTTAAATGACTAATATAAAAGCAACCAATTAACTCTATTTTAACTGTGCTGTAAGCCTCCAAAGTGAAATGAATAATGACTGCAAAATTTGCTTTGTAATATAAGCTGGGGGGAACCTATCTAACTATAAGAATTCTTTATATTTCTTTCTCTCTGCATTTGTATACTCTGACTATTTTACTTAAATGAAAGTTCTTCATACTTTAATTCAACAAGGCTTTTTTCCATGCTTACTTTTAGCTAGCTAATGATTTGATTCCCCAAACAGTAAGACACAGTGCCTGCCCTTATAGAAATGATAAACTGGTGGACAAGAAATGAAAAAAATGCTGGTTTCCCTAAGACATTGTCTTGAGGTAGAAATAGGGTTTTAATACAAACAGAATTGCAGGACTTCCGGGCACATCCCTTCATAGTGCTGCTCCCCTGGCCGCCATGGTGTCTGGTCCCAGTGCAGAAGTGGGTTGCTGGTCATCCCAGATGTTCTGACGCTGAGGATGATGACATCATCTTTTGCTTCTTTTCAGGCTGGTCCAGCTCAATGCTCAGCCTGTTGAGCTGGCTCTTGTCTGAGCCTCCCTTGATGTTCACAGCAAGAGGGAGAAGCAGCATTTATCCCTAGCCCCGTTACACTCTCGCACACACACCACAAAGCAGAATTGTCTTCTATTCTCTCAGTTGTTCAGGGATTCAAACTACAAATGCAAAAGTTAAAATAATAAAATTTTAAAAATATTAACAAAGAAAACAAACAGAGACCACTCACTTTTTAGATGGCAGCTTCCTTCTTTTTAGAACTCCCACTACGCTTTAAGTTAAGCTCCTTAAGATCAGGGAATGGGTCTGTCTTGCTCACTTGTGTATCCCTAGTGTCCAGTACAGATCCTGACCCAGAGTAGTCTCTCACTAAATGTTGAATATAAATGGATGACTATATGACTCAGGTATCCATCCCTGTGAACTTGGCCAAGGACAAACTGAGTGGCAGACACCATGCTGTACTCACAATGATCTCTTCTCGGACACCAGCTGACTGTCCTTGGGATATATTTGTGTGACTTGGCCCTTCATTTTTTCAGAATGAGTTCATTTCCTCGGAGGCTCCTCAGACCCTCATGCAAGCAGAATCTTGGTAGAATCACCCTAGGGGCCCTCCAGACTTGCCTAGGCCCTGTCTGGATCCTGGAACAAAGATCTCCTGGGCTCAAACCAGGGCTCAGCTACATAAACAGCTGAAATGTCAAATGCAAAGACAAGAACTTTGAGAGGGAAGAACAGCTACTGTTGACTGGGAAAGTCAAGGAAGACATTCGGCAGGTGAACAGAGAGAGAGACCAGCTTCAGGAGCAGGGTCACAGAGTATCTATGAGCACAGTGTTTGGGGACAGTGGTCAGAAAGCCTACTGTGGAGAATAATATAGGGAAATGATGAAAAAGGATTGCTTGGGGACAGTCATGGACTTTTATCCAGAGGCCAAGAGAAGCAACTTGACCTGAGTTCTGGGAAGCATGATGATGAAGGATGGATTGCAGGAAGAGAGATTACAAAACTGCTTAGGAAGCTCCAAAAATAATCTAAGGAAGAGGACTAAGGATGGCTAAAGGCAGGGGCAATGGGAATGCCAAATCCTCTTCACTGTACAGCATTTGGTCTTTGTTTACTTCTTTTTGTATTCACAACACTTCCAAATCCAGGGTCAGGCCCAGAAGTAATGGTCAGTAAATATTTGTAGAATGAATGAGTAAATATAACACAAATAGAAAAGACACTGGGGACGTAGAATCGATTGGTTCTGAAGGTGGAGTGTAGGTTGATGAAGGAAATGGAGATGAATAAATGGAGATGAGAGTTTTGGGTATTTTGTCTACTTGCCTGAGGCGCTCCTACTGAGGTAGGAGTACAGGGAAAAGTAAAGGAAGACTGTTTTAGACATAGGGACTGCATTTTCATCCCACTAGGAGCATGCCCTGGCCCTGACTTTTTGGGCAATGGTGAACAGTAATGTCACAGGCAGTCAGGAGGGCCAAGAGTTAAAGTCCCATCACGGCTCAGTATTAGCATCAAGTTACTTTCTTTTGTTTGAAACAACACACTTAAATTCCCACATGTTTTCTATGTGAGCATTTTTGACGAATATTTATTGGCTTGGATTATATTACCCTTCACCCTGGTATATGTTTATTCTGGGGCTAGCACTTTCAAATTCTCAGAAACTGCCACAAGTATTGACATTTATTTTCTAGGCTCCAAGAAAATATTATCTATGCTATTTGGAAAGACATTATTAGGTATTTGGTTAGTTAAGAAATAAAGACACTGAAATATAATCTTAGTCTGGGGGTCCTAGAATGCCTTTTTGAAAGTGTAATTTTTTATCTGTATATAAGAATATTTAAAAAATAAAAGTATATTTAGGCTTTACATAGTACTTTGTAAACATGAGTTCATTCTTTCCATGTTCTTATGATGCTATGCAAAGTATAGTTATATTTTGAGTGGAGTCAGTAAAACCCTCAAAAGGGTGAATTGACCTAAATTACTTGGTAGTCAAGCCAAATATTAAACACTTGTCTCCAGATCCCCCAACCAGGACACCCTTGGAGGTGGTGGAGGTCTAATTGACATTCTCGGAAGTCTGGTGGAAAGAATATAGGCTCTGGAGCCATGAATTCAAATCTCTTTTCTACCCTATACCAGCTACATGAACTTGGACAAGTTATTTGATGTCTCTGAGCCTTATTTACCTCATTGACCAAACATCTATCAAGTGTTTGTTGTGAACATTAAACAAGTTAACTATAACTGTCTGGCACAGAGTACACGTGAAATGTCTATGACCTCTCCACTTGCCTCTGGTTAGTAATCACATATGTGCCTCTTGGACAGAGAATGATCTTTCTCATTCTAAGCACTCAGAAAAAATTCTGCTCACAAGCTAAGGAAAAATGTCCATTAATTTTTATTTGCATGTTATCATGAACTCTTAATACAGTCATGTGCCACTTAATGACAGGGTTATGTTCTGAGAAATGCATTATTAAGTAATTACATCATTGTGAGAACATCATAGAGTTCATTCATACAAATCTAGATGGTATAGCCCACTGCACACCTAGGCTCTATGATGTAGCCTATTGATTCTAGGCTACAAGCCTGTACAGCATGTTACTGTACAAAACAACATGAGATTAAATCAAACACAAGAGAAATGAAGGAATCAAGGGACACTGAAAATACGTGTGAAGCTGCTGCCAGCGTAACATAGCATACAATTCTACAGCAAACTTTTTAACATAAATCAAAAGATTAGACTATAAAATAAAAATAAAAAAGTATAACATAGTATATACATAAATCAGTAACACTTATTTATTATCATTACCAGGTATTATGTACTGTACATAATTGTATGTGTTATCGTTTTCAGGACTGGTAGTGCCGTATGTCTGTTTATATCACCATCACCACAAAGATGTAAATAATGTGCTTTGATGTCATGATGGCTATGATGTCACTTGGCAACAGGAATTTTTCAACTCTATGATAATCTCATGAGACCGCCGTCGTCAATAAGGTAAGTCATTGACTGACTTGTTATGCGGTACATGGCTGTAATACATGGTGTATTCTGTGGTGTTATTTACTAACTTGTACTTCAACCATTTATCAGTGTATTGATAAATTATGTTCATAATTTGAGGCACTGTTAAGTCTTGAAATATTTAAACACAAAAACAATTTCATCAAAGTTATTAATGAAACATGCTAAAACATATAAAAGAACAAGGGGCTTATAATAAATTAATGAACATACTAAAACATATAAAAGAACAAGGGGCTTATAATAAAAAAAATCACAGTTTATAACTCCACTTTTCTCTACACCATACTCTCCACAGTCATTTTCAACAGTTTATGTTTAGGGTTCTTTTTTTGGGGTGGTTATATCCATAAACCTAGAAAAAGTACTTATAAAATAATCCTTAGTTTATCCAATTTAACATTTTCTATTGATAATGATTTAGCTCTCTTAAACTACCTGCTTAATGCATGCCTCTTCTACTCTCAGTATAGTTATATTTCTATATTCAATTTTAAAAACAAACTTAAACCTTCATTTGTTTTTTATTCCCTTCTTTTACAGGAGTATATCCTCAAGCAACTTCTTAAGAAAAGGTGTTCTTTTTCTTTGATACATCATTAAATGACTGAATATGGCTTTTATTTTTCTTTCTTATTTGGCTGATTATAAAATTGTAGATTGAAAATAATCTTCCCTCAGAAATTGGAAGACTTTGCTCTACTGTGTTCTAGCGTCCAGTGTTACTGATGAGAAATATGATGCTAGCTTTATTTTCATACCTTTATAGATGATCTGCTATCTCTCTCTGTCTCTCTCTCTGTCTCTCTGTCTCTCTGTCTCTCTGTCCCTCTCTCTCTCTCTCTCTCTCTGTCTCTGTCTGTCTCTATCTCTATCGCTATATCTGTATATATCATCTATACCTATATCTATATATCTGTCTATAGAAAGATGATATATATCTATCTTTTTGTTCTGGGTTTTCTCTCCTCCTCATTTCCCCCTCCTCTCTCTCTCTCCTCTCTCTTTCTCTCTTTCTCTCTCCCTCCCCCTTTCCCTCTCCCTCTCCCTGTCTCTCCCTCTCACCCTCCCTCCTCCTCTCTCTCAATATCTCAATATTTCTCTTTCATCTTACAGGCTTTTCTTAAATATGTGGACAGAAAGTTTGTCTGGGAGAGCTTTTTGTATTATGGCTTCTTAATCGTCATGCTTTGCTTTAGTGTGACTCCTTAGAGAGCTTGCCAATACAGAAAAAGAGAGTAAATGCCAGATTTGGCAGGCTTTTTTCCTAGAACACTGATGCTTGCATTAGTCAACTTAATTCTCCCCTGACAGTTCGTTCAATTTTCTTGAAGAAGAATGTTCTGATTTTTGCCTGGGTTCAGCTATAGGTAGTTCTTTGGGAAGGGGTAGGAGAAGAGTGAAGGGGGAGGAGTGTGTTGATTGTTTTACTGACATACTGACCTTTAGTTATACCTCATTTTTAGCAGCACTTCTCACTTCCATATCCCTTGTACCTGCCATCATCGAATCCAGTCTCTTTGGAATTCTGCCAGATAGATGTTCCCACCCCAGCTGTAGCATAAATCCCAAATCGTGGCTTCTTTTCTCTCCTGTATCAATCATCAGATTTTTATGTATTTTCCGTTTTCCAGGACTTTGCTAAACTCTCTCAGGTACTCATGATCTCTGCAGTGTTCTTTGGTTATTGAGAGTTTGTGTCATTTTAATACTTTTTCCTGTCATTTTAATAGAGTCTAGGAAGGATATGAAATAGATATTCTTAGTTTATTATCTTGAACTGTAAGTCCCCTCACTATCTTTTGGAATTTATTAATTCACTAATACTGATTGAATGACAAGAGTCTGAGACACAAATCAGGGTTTAGGTAGTTTTGGGGAAATAATCCCAGGAAGCACAATGAAGAACTCGGAAGATGACACAGGGAAGGAAGAAAATCCAATAAAGTTATTTTATTGAGCTGCAGTGGGCAAACGTGGCTCTGAAGGACTCTATAGAAGGCACCTCAGAATTCTTCCAATTGGCATGAAGCTGGAGCATTTAACCACTGACTCCCATAACCCATTGGTGGAAGGTCTTAATTCTCTCTCCTGGGCTATCTCTACATGAAGACTCAGTAGTGGTTTTTGGTTTTGGAGAAAATCCCTAAGCAGAAAACCTGGAGATACCTTGGTAGGATTTTGAGCTGGACTCTGGCATCGCCCACAAAACTACCTGTGAAATCAGGTGGGCTCAAGTGAGTAGCAAGGACCACAGAAACTGTTTGCTGCAGATTTCTCTTTCCCTTCACAATTTCTGATAATGTTCAGAGGACATCATGAATAGTTTCGATCATGTAGCTGCAGCAACAATGTCTAGTGTGAAAGCCCCTGGGCCCCTCTGTGCCCTGCAAAACTCTTCACTATTGTGGCAGCCGTGGGGGAATCAGCCAGCAATGCTCTTCAGTCTGATGTCCCCCATCTCTGCCATCTCCCACTGAGGCATATCACAGTCAAGTTGTGCCAACATTAAATCACTGAGGTGGAAAGAATCCCCTTTGCCTGATGTTGTACTCTACACTCTGACTTTGATCCCCAAAGCATTAAGGCATTGAAAGTCTGGGAAACTT
>NW_011888858.1:3270553-3272429 GCF_000151845.1 Pteropus vampyrus
CACTGAGGTGGAAAGAATCCCCTTTGCCTGATGTTGTACTCTACACTCTGACTTTGATCCCCAAAGCATTAAGGCATTGAAAGTCTGGGAAACTTCTGTGAAGCTGCAAATGTCACCTGGAAGAGGAACACCTTGATCCACTGTGGTATCTTCCCGCACAATCTTGGATCAGTTAATGTGTTTTGTATCAGAGAGCAGAGTCGAGGAAATATGAAAGCAGGTAGATTTTATTGTGGGAACCAGGAGTCTAGGCATTTCTAGGAGAAACTGGGTACTTTATTTTCCCTTTAAATGTCCAGGAAGGAAAGGCAAAAAGTAAGGAGAAAGAAACTAGCATGTTGTGGGGCTTCTATGTGGCAGGTATTTTATAACATGAGATCTCATTTAATTTTATTTATTTTATTTTTCAATTACAGTTGACATTCAATATTATTTTTTCTTAGTTCAGGTGTACAGCATAACAATTAGACATTTATATAAGTTATGAAGTGATTCCCCAATTAGTCTAGTACTATACGTAGTTATTACATTATTGACTATCTTCCCTATGCTGTATTTCATATCCCCGTAACTATTTTGTAACCACTAATTTGGACTTCTTAATTCTTTCACCTTTTTCACTGAGCTCCCCAACCTTCCTCCTGTCTGGCAATCACCAGTTTGTTCTTTGTATCTATGAGTCTGTTTCTGTTTTGTTTGTGAGTTTATTTTGTTCTTTAGATTCCACATATAAATGAGATCACATGGTATTTATCTTTCTTTGTTTGACTTATGTCACTTAGAATAATACCCTGTAGGTCTATCCATGCTGTCTCAAATGGTAAGATTTCATTCTTTTTTTTTATGGCCTAGTAATATTCCATTGTATGTATGTACGTACCACTTTTTCTTTATCTAATTATGTCAAAGGACATGTCTTAGCTATTGTAAATAGTGCTACAGTGAACATAGGGATGCATTAATCTTTTCGAATTAAGGTTTTTTTTTTTGGTTCCTTTAGGTGTAAGGTTAGAATGTTTATTTGAGGTTTTTCTTGTTTCTGGAGGTAGGGCGGTATAGCTATGAATTGTTTTCTTAGGATTGCTTTCACTGTGTCCCATAGATTTTGAGTTGTATTTTCATTTTCATTTGTCTCAAGGTATCTTTTGATTTCTTCCTTGATCTCATTGTTAACATATTTTATTGTGTATGTTAATTAGCATGTTATTTAGCCTCCATGTGTTTGTATGTTTTCAGTTTTTTTCTTGTAATTTCTAGTTTCATACCATTGTGGTCAGAGAAGACGCTGGATATGATTTCAATCTTCTTAAATTAATTGAGACTTGTTTTGTAGCCTAACATGGTCTACATTGAAAAATATTTCATGTACACTTGAAAAAAGTGTATATTCTGATGCTTTGGGGTGAAACACTCTAAAAATATCAATTAAATCCATCTGGTCTAATGTGTCACTTAAGGCTACTGTTTCCTTGTTGATTTTCTGTCTGGAAGATCTATCCATTGATGTCAATAGGTTGTTAAAGTTCCCTACTATGACTCTATTTCTGTCGATCTCTCCCTTTATAGCAGTCAATATTTGCTTTATATATTTAGGTATCCTATGTTGAGTGCATAAACGTTTTCAAGGGTTTTTTCCTCTTATTAAATTGATCCCTTCATCATTATGTAGTGTCCTTCTTTGTCTCTTATTATAGCCTTTGTTTTAAAATTTATTTCATCTGATATAAGTATTGCTATCTCAGCTTTTTTATTCATTTCCATTTGCATGAAATATATTTTTCATCCCTTTACTTTCAGTCTCTGTGTGTTTTCGTGCTGAAGTAGGTCTCTTGTAGACAGCATAGGTATGGGTCTTATTTTCTTATCCTTTTAGCTA